>NC_141138.1:123741432-123991432 GCF_053477565.2 Lygodium microphyllum
AGAGGGAGAGGGAGGGAGAGTGCATTCTCTCTCTCTCTCTCCCTTTTGCTTTTATAATTTGTGTATATATATTGAGAGAGGGAGAGGAAATGAGAGAGAAAGAGAGGGAGAGGGAGGAAATGGGGAAGGGAGGGAAAGGGGGAGGAAGGGAGAGTGAGAGGGAGGAAATGGGAGAGGGAGGGGGAGGAAATGAGAGAGAAAAAGAGGAAGAGAGAGAGGGAATGAGAGAGGGAGAGTGTATTCTCTCTCTTTTTTATTTATTTTTTGTATAATTTGTATATAATGAGAGAGGGAGAAGAAATGAGGGAGAGGGAGAGGGAGAAAGAGAGGAAAATTAAAGAGAGGGAGAGGGAGGGGGAGAGGAAATGAGAGAGGGAGGGGGAGGAAGAGAGAGAAAATGAGAGAGGGAGAGGGAGAGGGAGAGGGAGAGGGAGAGGGAATGAGAGAGGAAGAGGGAGAGGGGGGAGAAACGAAAACATAATAGGGAAATGAGAGAGGGAGAGGGAGGGAGAAGAAATGAGAGAAGGAGAGGAAGAGAGCCAAAGGAAATGAGAGAGGGAGAGGAAAGAGAAAAAAGAGAGAATGAGAGGAGAGAGAAAAAGAGATAAGATGTTAAACATAATAGGCAAATAGAGCAAGAGAGGGTATAAGAGCCTTTACTAGACAGATTATCAATCTTAAGGTAAGGTGCAAGGTGGACAGTTTTTGTAAAGGGCACCTTTCTAAGAAGCCCGCTAGCTGCAAGCTCTCTCTTATGTTTTGCTTAAAGAATAGCATAATCAGAATTTACATGCTGGAATATTTCTTGGTAAATCATTATGACAGTTTACTTAGTTCCAAGGGTTTTATCTCAATGATGTTCACACTGAAATCAGCTCAATGAGGTAGCTTGTGTGGTAATGAGGTTTGAGTTGGAGTAATCGAATTCTTCATGTAGGTTTTAGCTCTCTGACAGTAAGGGTGAAAGTAAGATAACCAATTGGTTGAGGAACTGACACAGCAGCTGCAACCTGGCAGTCTCTATGGTGCTTTGCTGGTGGGTGAGGATTTGCAAAAATCTGAGGCTGATGCTGCAGCATTAGATGCGACCTTATTGTGGCTTCAAAACTAATGAATGATCTACATTTCAATAATTATCCTTGGACCTAATGCTAGTACAGTTGTCCAGATTTCTTTAGTATATTTAGGTAAAGGAGCCAGTAAAGTGATACTTAACATTAATAAGGCAATAGCTCACTTGCGAAATGGTCTTGATCTAAGTTGCTTATATTGTTAGCCCATGCCAGTACCCAAAAAGTGTCACCTGATTGATAGCTGTCTTTTTACAGACTCCTCTACCCTGTAGTGTTCTGACTTTACATTGTAAGCCTTGTGTATTCCAACCTCCCTCCTTGTGTATTCCAACCTCCCATGCCACTAAGAGAGGGAGAGGAGAGAGAAAAAGGAATGAGAGAGACATGAGAGAGAAAAAGGAATGAGAGAGGGCAAGGGAGGGAGAGGAATAAGAGAGACAGGAGAGAGAAAAAGAGAGGGAGGGAGAGGAATGAGAGGGAGAGGAGAGAGAAAAGAAAATGAGAGAGAGAGAGGAGAGAGAAAAAGAGAGAGGGAGGGAGAGAAATGAGAGGGAGAGTAGAGAGAGAAAAGGAAATGAGAGAGAGAGGAGAGAAAAAGAGAAATGAGAGAGAGAGAGAGGAGAGAGAGGAGAGAGAGGAGAAAACGAAATATTATGTGCTAGGTACTGAGTACTAGGTACTAAATACTAGTGTTCAATGATACTAAATGCTAGGTCATAGAAAAAGAGAGAGATGGAAGGAGAGGATAACAATCTAAGAAAAGAAAAGAATGATAACAAAAACAAATTGTTTGTTGTAACGTAGACAATATGGAAAACGAAGAAGGTCCTGTTGTGCAAGATCACGAGGCATACCTTAATCAGCGTGTCCCATGTCCTTGCTCTCAATGCAAGTTGGCAATTAGACGAAAACGCCGATTGTCTATAGAACACGTACGACGATTTGGCGAGTTTCAATCTGAGATCATTGATCAGGCGATTGTGGATTTTCAGCAGACGATAATTTAAAGTTAATATCAATCATGCATTGTACTCGCAAGCTAATTGAATACCATATACAATAAGATTGGGTCAAGGAAGCATCCATACCATTATATGATGGGTGATGAGTATCTCGGCTGAAGACACTGCTTGCACTCTTAAGTGTGCAAGCAAAATACGGGTGGAGCGATACCAGTGTAACCGAGTTGTTCAGGTACGTTGTACATACACTTCATTGAAATTTTTTTTCGGCACTATTATTACAAAAATTTGTGCTTTTTCAAGGTGTTTTATGATTTTTTTCAGGTTATTGAAATATCATATATTACCACTTGCAAATACCATGCCTGAGTCTCGTGATGATACACGACATGTTTTACGGAAGCTTGGCATGGACTACCATAACATCCATGCATGTATCAATGATTGCTGTCTGTTTCGAGGAGAATACGAGACTATGGAGACATGTCCAAAGTGTGGTGCTCACAGGTATCGACAGGACTTGCAAGGGCAAACCATCCATCAAAAAGTTCTCAGACACTTTCCGCTCATCCCCCGCATAAACCACATGTTTCGTACATCCGGCATGGCGAGCTTGACAACGTGGCATGCGCAGAATAGGTCCATGGATGGAGTTCAACGAATATTAGCGAATTCGCGCGCATGGAGCCACATTGACTCAACCTTCCCAGGCTTTGCCCGAGAGCCAAGGAATCTTCGGCTCGGTCTTGCAATGGATGGTATGAACCCATTCGGTTTGCGCTCAACTTCTTACAGTGGCCTATAGTCCTTATCAACTACAATATCCCTCCATGGATTTCTATGAAGAAAGGACATCTCATCCTTAGCTTGCTCATCCCAGGCCGCTACAAAGTAAAAAGTATGGATGTGTATCTTCGTCCATTAGTCGATGAGCTTAAGATTTTGTGGGAGAAGGGGGTCACCGTGCAAGATATGAGCAGGCGCGATGGTTAGTGGTCAGCCAATATTCGAGCCATTCTCATGTGGACGATGCATGACTTTCCGGGATTGGGTGAGTGCTCAAGTGAGCAGGCCTCCTTTCTCGCTAGTAATATCTATATTTTATCTCATTCAACCAAGTATTCACTAGGTCGTGGTGTTGGAACAGGTCTGGTTACCTCAGGTTATCATGCATGTCCATTGTGCGGGCCACAGTTAGACTCCCGAAGGTCACAAACCATGAAGAAGATGGTATATCAAGGACACGCTGCTTTCTTGCCGGAGGATCATGAACTCAGGGAAGGTTTTCCTTGGACGACCTCCAATACGTATGAACGCCACAAGCTGGTACGAGCTGAAAATGGTCCACGCGGAATCACATCCAAATGGAATGCGATGGTTCTCAGTTTTCTACGAGTTGCCATATTGGACCCACTTACAGGTCAACAACCACTTGTTGGATCCCATGCATATTTTCAAGAATGTGGCAGCTTGTTATGGGACCACATCACAGGAAAGAGAGACGCTATAGGGGCACGAATGGATTTGAAGGAGGTAGGTAAGATGGAGGCGCTTTGGCCGCAGTCGAGTGCTGATGGTCGCGTGTAGCTTCCTCGCGCTCCTTGGGTTTTGTCCACTAAAGAAGAGCGCATTGTGAAGCAAGTAATCAAGTCTATCCGCAATCCGACGAGTACGATGCGTTCTCTTAGGTCCGCATTTTCTAAAGACGACATGGGATACAGGTGTGACTCCTCGCTCTCGTGGATGCTATGGAGACACGCATGTGGTGTCTTCGTCTCGTCGTTCAGCTGAAGCTGTGTCACCTCCAGGATTTGTCACACCTGTGGGGACGTCTACTCCAATTACTCCGGCTTTTGCGCAGCCGTTAGCAGGTGGCACCTCTGTGGATGCCACTCTGAGAGATATTACCCCCATCGGTATACCAGATGCACAGGGGTCTCCTGGATATGCCCAAGAGCGTGGACGCAGATGGGAGAGGACCCATCTTAGGCAGACTCCAGGGGGTTATGGATATCTAGTCGATAGTAGGTCAGGAGCCATCATCATGAATGATGAGGAGAGGAGGGTGATGGCTCGCATGAGAGAGTTGTGCCAACAAGTTTTTCGGCACAACGTCTTGGATCATTGGAAGAACATACCGGAGGGGAGAAAGGACTACATAGTAGCATCCTTGCATGAGGAATTTCCGGTGCCAACTGCAGTAGATAGATTCTCTATGGGCTGGATGATGGATTGCATGCGTGCATACATGTCACATAGATGATCCGACGCATGCAAGGTAATCAAGAGTGGGGCTGCAAAGCCCGAGTGGTTAGATGCAGACGACTGGCACCGACTGAGGGAGGAGGCTACAGATTCTCTAGGACATTGGAGTCAGCAGTGCGAGGCAGCAAGGGCACGACTCGAGGCCGGAGTGGTCCATCATCTTGGGAGTGGCGGCCACAGGATATATTTGGAGGACTTTGTAAGTTTTTCTTTTGTTTTGCTTGTTTATTTTTTTGAAATATTCTTTGTACTAACAATCATGTTTCTAACAGTTAGCATTTTGTTTTCTTTGCAGCACTCCATTACAATCGCGATCCGACTGGCCTTGAGACTCGATATGTAGAGAGGCACGGTCTCACTGCATTGATTGACCGATTGTATAGACACGGCGGCCCTATAAGTCACTCATCTTCCTTGTCCGTAGTTACCATGAGATATTTGAATGCATTATTGTATGGTGGACTGATGTGTTGTTTCTTTTTCTACAGAGTCCATTCGATGCTCCTTTGTGGCGGGACGAGCTTTCGGGGGACGAGGATGCGTAGCTCGCCCTTGGATCCTTGGAGCTCACATACCTTTATTTTTGAGTCACTTGATCTATGTAGACATTTTCTATGTATTAGTGATATCCTGTCATGATTGTACCAATCGTTTTTTATGCGATCATGTATTTATTTCATGTATCAGTTTTATGATTTTAGTATACATTGTTTTTGTTTGCAAGCGCATTGTACATAGTAGTGCAGAAACTATTTTGTATGGCTCTCATAAAGCACACAGTGCTATACAATTTTTTTTCCCCCTGTTACCGTCGCTATTAGTGTCGTAAATTTTACTGCTCGCATCGTTATGCACGTAGCAAATCGTCGCTATTTGCGACGTTGATAGCAACGGCAATACCGATGCTGATAGCGACACCAATACCGACTGTTCTATGGCGTCGCCAATAACGACGCTTTTTGCGACGACGGGGGCAAATTTTGTTATTTGCATTTTCATTGCTTTAAACGTTTGTATAAGGCCTATATCTTGTAGTGTTTTCTTCTCTCTGTCTCTCTTCCTCTTTTCTTCTCCCCCTCTCTCCTCTCTTTTCCCTTTTTCTTTTCCTCTCTCTCTCTCTCTCTCAAGTTTTATATTTCCTCTCTTTATAATTCTTTTTCTCTCTATTCCTCTCTCTCTCTCTCTCTCTCTCTCCCCTTATTTTTCTTTTACTCTCTCTTTCTCTTTCAAGTTTTTTTCTCTCACTCTCTTTTCTGTCTATATATTTTTTCTTCTCCCTCTATTTTTCTCTTTCATCTCTTCACCTTTCTCTCTCCTTATTTTCTCACTATTTTAAACTATATATTTCCTCTGTCTCTCTCTCTCTAAGTTAAAAACTATATAAAAAGGTTTAATTTAAAAAACTATTCTCTTTCCTCTTTCCCCCTTCTCTTCGTCTTTTTCTCTTTCTTCTTCTTCTTTTTCTTCTTTTTCTTCTTCTTCTCTCTCTCTCTCTCTCTCTCTCTCTCTCTCTCTCTCTCTCTCTCTCTCTCTCTCTCTCTTCTTTTTCTTCTATCTCCTTCTCAAAGTGTGTGAAAAGCTATGTCCAAAAAACTTTAAAGTTAAAAAAGTTTTAAAAAATATTTAATTAAAAAATAAGTTAAAAAGTTTAATCTAATATATAGAGAGAGAGAGAGCCTAGGCCCTATATATGAGAGAGAGGGGGAGAGGGGGGAGAAACTTAATTAAAAAGGGAAGGGGGATGAGAAAGGGAGAGATTATACATGAGAGAGAGAGGAGGGGGTTTTAATTCAAAGCACAGAGAGAGAGAGAGAGAGAGAGAGAGAGAGAGAGAGAGAGAGAGAGAGAGAGAGCCTACAATGAGAGAGAGAAGGAGGGGGAGGGGGGGAGAAGGAATGGGCTTTTAATTAAAAAGGGGAGGAGAAAGAGAAAATGAGATAGTACATGTGAGTGAGAGAGGAGGGGAGGGGGTTTTAATTGAAAAAAAGGGATTTGGAAAAGGGCGTAGGTTCGAGAAGCCCTTTGCATGTTTCGGGGCTTTTTGAACCTACAACCAAAATAATATAGTAGTAAGATTCTTCTTCTCTCTCTCCCCCTGCTTTTCTTCTCTCTCTCTCTCCCCTCCTCCCTCTCTTTTCCTTCTTAATTTATCTCCTCTTTTTTTCTTTTTTTCTTCTTCTCTCTCTTCATTCTCTCTTTATTTTTTTTTCTTTTTTTTCTTCTTATCTCTCTTCATTCTCTCTTTAATTTTTTTCTTTTCTCTTTCTTTTAAATTTTATATTTTCTCTCTCTATAGTTCTCTCTTTGTATTCAAATTCTCTCTTCTTCTTCTTATTTCCTCTCTCCACTTTTCTTCTCTCTATCTCTTTGCCCCCTCTCTCCTCTCTTTTCCATTTTTCTTTTCCTCTCTCTCTCTCTCTCTCTCTATGATTCTCTTTCTCTTTGCTCCCCCCTCTCTCTCACTCTCTCATCTTATTTTTCTTTTGCTATCTTTTTGTTTTAAGTTTTCTTTCTCTCACTCTCTTTTCTCTCTATATATTTTTTTCTTCTCCCTCTATTTTTCTATTTTTTCTTCCCTTTCTCTCTCCTTATTTTCTCTCTTTCAAATTATATATTTCCTTTCTCTCTCTCTCTAAGTCAAAAACTATATAAAAAAGGTTTAATTTAAAAAGACTATTCTCTTTCCGCTTTCCCCTTCTCTCCATCTTTTTCTCTTTCTTTTTTTTCTTTTTTATCATTCTTTTTATTTTTCTTCTTCTTCTTCTTCTCTCTCTCTCTCTCTTCCCTTTTTCTTCTATCTCCCTTTTAAAGTGTGTGTACAACTATGTCTAAAAAGCTTTAAATGAAAATAAGGTTTTAAAGTATTTAACTTTAAAAAAATTTAAATAAAAAAGTTTAATCTAATGGAGAGAGAGAAAAAAAGAGAGAGAAATTTTTTATTTGAAAAGAAGTTTGATTTAATCCTTTTTTTTCTTCTATTTCCCTTCTATTTCTTCTATTTCCTTCTTTTTCTTCTATTTTGATTAAAAAGTTCAATCTAATGGAGAGAGAGAGAGAGAGAGAAACTTTTAATTTAAAAAGAAGTTTGATTTAATTAAAGGAGAGAGAGAAAGAGAGAGAGAGAGAGAGAGAGAGAGAGAGAGAGAGAGAGAGAGAGAGAGAACATAGGCCCTATACATGAGAAAGAGAGGGGGAGGGGGCAGTGATGAGCTATGAAGAGTCATTGTAGTGGCTCTGGTGACATTTCATATGAAATGACACACCTTTTGGAAGAGGTATCTACAGCCAAATAAGGATTATTATGAATGATTATTGAGTATTATAGCGAGGAGATGATGTACTATTGAGAGAGAGAGAGAGAGAGAGAGAGAGAGAAGTTTTTTTCCTATCACTCTCTTTTCTCTCTCTATATATTTTTTCTTCTCCCTATATTTTTCTCTTTCCTCTCTCCCCCTTTCTCTCTCCTTATTTTCTCTCTCTCAAATGATATATTTCCTCTTTGTCTCTCTCTCTCTAAGTTAAAAACTATATAAAAAAGGTTTAATTTTAAAAAGACTATTCTCTTTCCTCTTTCCCCTTTCTCTTCGTCTTTTTCTCTTTTCTCTTTTTCTTTTATTATTATTATTATTATTATTATTATTATTATTCTCTCTCTCTCTCTCTCTCAAAGTGTGTGTAAAACTATGTCCAAAAAGCTTTAAATTATTATTATTTAAATGTTTAACTTTAAAAGTTTCAATTAAAAAGTCTAATCTAATGGAAAGAGAGAGAGAGAGAGAGAGAGAGAGAGAGAGAGAGAGAGTCAATTCTATGCCAAACAATGTATCTATAAGAGATTGTGAGAGAAAACCATGGAAACTTTAAAGATAAATAATATGAGATATACTTTTCCATTCAAAGTGGAGTACTAGAAAAAGACGATTTTTACAATTTTGCATGTGTGGCCTTGTAGATCATGTCTGTTTCAATCAGTTTGAGTATCGAGATGACCATATTCTATGTTTGGAGAAGAAAGTTAGAGCGAAAAAAATTTGCAGTAAGTTCAGGACAAGACTGTTGACCTTAGGGTTGTGATACAAGGTGTCTTCCTTAAAGCTTCTACTTTTCTACTACTATTGGTGGATGCTTTGGGTTATCAAAAGAGTATCTGTAATCTAAAAGTATGTCTACAATTTACAAAGACTTTTTAAAGTAATGTAAAGAGTTCTTTTTTTGTTCTCTTAATTCTTCCTTCCATCTTGTACATCTTCTTGAACCCTTGTGGTTTGTGGCTTGACACATACCCCCCTTGATATTCGGTGAACCCAACAAGAAAAGCCACATCTAAGCTATGATAAGATGGGAGAGGAGAGGAATGTGTTTTAATTGACAATGGGGTAGGTTCGGGAAGTCCTTTGGAGGTTCGGGGCTTTCTGAGCCTATAATCAAAATATTATGGTAGCAAGAAGAAGTAATAATATTTAGCTAGAACTTGCATTTCCATGTAATGTGGCCATGAATTTGGGCCTTCCCTAGGCATGATTGAACTTTCCTGAATTTCTTTCTAACACTCGTAAGGGTAGAAGAGGTTGAAGGTGTCTTCATCCTACAACTAGCATAACGGACAATAAGCAAGAACATGCATCTAAATTCTAATGACAAAATAATCTTTAACCAAGACACATATCTACAAATGTAAAATGATGGTACCGCACAACCCACTACACATATATTTCGCACGTATGGATAAGGGAGTTCTTTGTGAGGGCGATAGGGCGGTAGGGACTCTATCCATGGTCTTGCAGGCTTTTGGAGAGACTTAAAGCACCTCTGCTTGTTGACTTACAGGGTAGAATATATGACAATCAGATGTGACTTGAGTTGACAGGCGCTGATTAGGATGGCGATAAGATAGGCCGGGTGGCATCCCCGGTGGCATCTCTCGAGCGTCTATAAGAGAGCTTGGAGCACGCTATCACAGACACAGAGCTTGAGAGAGAGAGAAAGAGAGAGAGAGTGAGAGAGAGGGAGATGGGGAAGTTATCGAGAGTGCTGGTGCTGATGGCGTTGATGTGCAATGTGGCAGTGGTCATGATAATGGTGCTGTCGCAGGGTGGCGAGGCAGCTGAGCTTCAGGGAGACCGCAAGCTGCTTGGAGAGTCGGCTGTCGAAGCCGCCGATGCTAAGTACTACCATGGTGGCGGTGGTGGCGGGTACCACGGAGGGGGTAGGTTAATGCTCACGAAGAACTGAGGTTTAGTGTCACTAACGTTAGAATTGATAAAGTCAGAGAGCAGTGCTCTCGCGAAATGTCATTCAAGCCTTCAAAGCAAACCTGCAAAGGATCTAATTCAAGCTGAAGGCTTTGATATTGATTCTATTAGATCTTAAGAGATTGTTTTGGCGTGAATACTAGGTGGTGGGTACCATGGTGGCGGTGACGGTGGATACCATGGTGGTGGCGGATACCACCATGGGGGTGATGGTGGATACCATGGCGGCGGCGGCGGCGGCGGCTACCACCACGGTGGCGGTGGCCATCCTTGAATCTCATGCATCCCGCATCAGGTATATTATCGCCATCTGTAGCTCCACGTGTCCCAATCATTTTTCTGCACGTATGCTGAAGATAGTAGTGCTTGTGCGTTCTTTTCTTTTCGAGGTGACTGACGTGATGCCACCCTGCGCTTGTTCTAATTATAAGGAAGGAGCTGGCCGCTGGCGATTGACGGATCTGCTGCTGCTGCTGCACTCCCCCAGTCGGCATAGATGCAACTGCAGCTGCAGAGACAGAAACAGAGCCTGCGGCGCCGCCTCCTACCTGTGCCACGAATGCTGCAAGATCTACGGTAGGTAGCTGTGTGTACGTACCGATGCCATGTATTAATCCATCGTCAGGCTCCCTTGGCTGAGCATGAAACTGATCAATAAAGTTGCTATAGTTTCATCGGCAGTATACGTCCCTGCGCTATGGCCTTTACACACAATCTCTCTCTCTCTCTCGCTCTCGCTCTCTCTCTCTCTCTCTCTCTCTCTCTCTTTCTCGTCTGAACGCACGTATTACGTAAAAATTACGAGTCGTTTTAAATCAATTAAAAAAATTGTTTGATATTCAATTAATACAAATTTTTATACCCCATGAGCGTTGTTTTGTATCGTTCGACTCTGCAATTAAGGTTGACGCAAATGCTTTTTAACATACTTTTCAACTTCCATTTTTTGTTTGGCAAATCGTGCACAAAATAAGTTTAAATTGATTAGAAGACTTACTCGACATTCTTGTATACTAGACGTGAATATATATATAAATATGCTACAAGAGATGAGTATATATTTTAATATGTTACAAGAGATGAGTAGCCCAAGGTTTGATTGAACTCACATACTTAATAAACTCAAAAACTACAGGCTTGCAATGCAATGGGGGATTCAAAGTCATTTTGCATGGTTGAATATCATAAAGTTCTTGCACTTACATGGTGTGCTACTTGGTCATGAGTATTTCATCCATGCTTAGTCTACAATCTTTCACTTGATGACATGTATTTTATATAAAATTTAATATTACTACTATGTTATTTTTTGTGGAGGTTCGAAAAGCCCTGAACCTCAAGAGGGCTTCCCAAACCTATCCCCTTTTCCAAGCTTCCCTTTTTCAATTAAACCCCTCCCCTCCCCTCTCTCTCAAGAATCATCTCTTCTTTTCTCTTCCCCTTCCCCTTTTTAATTAAAAGGCCCACCCTCCACACCCCCACTCTCTCTCTTAAATTAAAACCCTCTCCCCTATTTCTCACTTATAATATCTCTCTCTCTCTCTCTCTCTCTCTCTCTCTCTCTCTCTCTAAGTTAGATTAAACTTTTCTTTCCATTAAATATTTTTAAAGGTTTTTTTTAATTTAAAGTTTTTCGGTCATAGTTTTTCATACACTTTCACACACACACACACACACACACACACACACATATGTATGTATATATATATATAAGAAATAGAAAAAGAGGGGGAGGGAAAAAAAGATGAAAGAGAATATTTTTTTAATTAAACATTTTTCTCCTCCCCTTTCTCTCATGTGTAGAGCTTAGGTTCTCTCTCTCTCTCTCTCTCTCTCTCTCTCTCTCTCACAGTTACATCAAACTTCTTAATTTAAAAATTTTAATTAAATATTTTTAAAAAACTTTTCTTAATTGAAAGCTTTTTGGACATAATTTTTCACACTTTGAGAAGGAGATAGAAGAGAAAAAAAAATGATTAAAAATAGAAGAAAGAGAAATAGTATTTTTTAAATTAAATCTTTTTTTGATATAGTTTTTGACTTAAGAGAGAGAGACAAAGAGGAAATATATCATTTGAAAGAGAGAGAAAATAGGGGGAGAGATACAGAGGGGGAAAAGAGAAAAGAGAAAAGTCTTTTTTAAATTAAACCCTTTTTTGATATAGTTTTTGACTTAAGAGAGAGAGACAAAGAGGAAATACATAATTTGAAAGAGAGAAAAGGGGAGAGAAAGGGAAAGAGAAAAGAGAAAAATAGAGAGAGAAAATATATAGAGAAAAATAGAGTGGAAAAAATATATAGAGAGAAAAGAGAGTGCGAGAAAAAAACTTGAAAAAAGGGTTTATTTTACATACTCTAAGAGAAAGGGAAAGGAAAAAAAGAGAATGGATAATAGTCTTTTTTTAAATTAAACCCTTTTTTAATATAGTTTTTGACTTAAGAGAGAGAGACTAAAAGGAAATATATAATTTGAAAGAGAGAAAATAGGGGGAGAGAAAGGGAAAGAGAGAAAAGAAAAAATAGAGGAAAAAATATATAGAGAGAAAAGAGCGTGAGAAAAAAAATTGAAAGAGAGAGAGATATATATATATATATATATATATATATGTATGTATGTATGTATGTATATATGTATGTATGTATGTATATATGTATGTATGTATGTATATATATACATAGCAAAAAAGAAAGAAGAGAGAGGGGAAGTGGAGAGAGAATTATAGACTATAGATGAAATA
Source organism: Lygodium microphyllum (assembly GCF_053477565.2). Classification (NCBI taxonomy): domain Eukaryota; kingdom Viridiplantae; phylum Streptophyta; class Polypodiopsida; order Schizaeales; family Lygodiaceae; genus Lygodium; species Lygodium microphyllum. The sequence continues at coordinate 123,753,723 of NC_141138.1, forward strand.
TAAAATTTAAGAGGAAGAAAAAAGAAAAAGAGAGGGGAGAAGAAAAGGGGGAGAGAGAGATAGAGAGAAGAAAAGCAAGGAGAGAAGAAAAGAAGGGGGAGAGAGATAGAGGCTGAGGGAGAGAAAGAAAGTGAAAGGAGAGAGAGAGAGAGAGAGAGAGAGAGAGAGAGAGAGAGAATATAAACATAAAGAGAGAATTATGTATAGGAAAAAGATAAATTTTACATACTCTAAGAGAGACTGAGGGGGAAAAAGAAAGTGAAAGGAGAGAGAGAGAGAGAGAGAGAGAGAGAGAGAGAGAGAGAACATGGAGAGAGAATTATAGAGAGAGGAAAGATAAAATTTAAAAAGAGAGAATAAAAAATAGAGGACAGAGAGAGAGAGAAGAAAAACAGAGGAGATAGAGACAGAGAAAAAAATTGCAAGGAGAAGAAAATGAGAGAGAGAGAGAGAGAGGAGGAGAAAGAAGAAGAGAGTATAAACAAAGAGAATAATAGAGAGGAAATATAAAATTTAAAAGAGAAAGAGAGAATTTTTAAAATGAGAATGAAGAGAAAAGAAAAAACATGAGAGGAAGAGAGAAGAAAAAGAGAGGAGAGAGGGGGGAGAATAAAAGGGGAGAGAGAGAGAGAGAAGAAAAGCGAGGAGAGAAACAAGAGAGGAGAAAAAATAAACTAAAATAGAAGGTAGAGAGAGAGAGAGAGAGAGAGAGAGAGAGAGAGAGAGAGAGAATTACAAATAGGAAATTGGGGAGGGGGAGAGAGAGAAAGAGGGTAAAGAAAAAACTTAAAAATAGAGGGAGAAAATAAGAGAGAAAGAGATGAGAAATGGATTGTTGAGTGAAGTTGTCGTGCAACTTCACTTTATCGCACGACAACTTCCACTACAATAGAAACGAGGCATAGACGCGCATGTTAGACGCGCAAAGTCGGGCGCGTCTATCACTGCGTCTATATGTGCGTTGTCGAAGGGTTTTCGAAAGCAAAGTCGCGACCACAAAGGACCTTGACTAATTTCAAGATAGAAGATCAATCAAGCGAAATCACGATTCAATTTGAAAGGTCACCTCAATTTCAGTAAATGGTCCTATAATCAACTTGTTCAACATCAACAGCTTCAGCTTCATAAAGGAAACAAATCTGATTTATAAACTGGCTGCTCAAAACTTGAAGTCCTTCACGTCCCTTCTTGCTATTTCAGAAAGAAACACTTTACAGGTTGTTTGCTGAACAGTACTGTATAGAAAACACCGAGATAATCTGTATGTTGAAGACTAGACTCTTGCTATACTCATCGCAACAAGTATGGGCAATGTGATCCTATAGAAGTAAAGTCTCAGTTGCAATCCCACTCTAATTCAGAGTGAGAAAGAATCCTTAAAAATAACCAAGGAGTAAGCATTCTGCTGAAAAATGTAGAACACAATTATATGGCACTAAACAACCAACCCATTAGTACTCATGATTCTCCACAATCAACCAGCTTAAGCATGTAAGCTACTCCAGTCCCATTACAGCCAAATCTTGACAATCCTTATCTTTGCATCGAAGAAGTGAACTCAACATATCACTCTGTTTGGTTAAAACTTGCAACATCTCCTTAAAAGCAGTCTGTACATGGACCATAGCAAATGAGCCTGCTTCAACATTAATACCAGGCCGTAAAGCATCAGTTGAGGTACTAGTTTAGATACCACATCTACAGGAATAGCGATGCCTACTCCAGCAGAAGTTCCTGTTCTTATGAAAATGGTCGTGTTAATGCCAAATAGCCTTCCTTCAGAGTCCAACAAAGGTCCACCACTGTTTCCAGGATTGATAACAGCATCTGTTTGAATGCTCTTGCAATTCCCTTTAATTTTCTTTGGATTCCTTCCTCTTCCTAGCATTCAATCCTCTTCCCCTGTTTCATAGCAGGTACAGAAACAAACTCTGCCCAATCAGTCCTCCTCTATCCTTATCCATAAAGGCCGCTTCAGATTGGCTGCTGGAGATTGTTTTGTTAGCTGAGCATCGGAAGACTCCTCGTCGCTACGTGTTGGTACAGCTGATGGGGTCGAGACCCTAGTAGTTTTGTTTGATCCCCTGTCACTCGTATATTAGGCCTGCCACTCTTATATTAGGCCCTGATTTCAAGCTCTGGTTGGAGTACCCATTCAAACCAGGTATGACCAACAGTGGCTTGCTAGATTGAGGCTCCTCATCGATGCCTTCATGCTTGATGCGAGGTTCAACATCCTGTTTAGATTCAACTTTCGCAGGTGAGACAGAGGAGCTCTCCACTGAAGACTTGGGCAGAAAACGGCTCTGTGCACGAGTAAGCAGTGCCTCTGCTTCTGTTAGTTTTTTTGCATGCTTCTACCAGTTTGGCCTCCGCCTTCTGAAATTCCTCTTCAGTAGACTGAACCTAGGTGCGCCTCTCATCAACAAGCTTGACAAGCCCCTCCAAGATCAGACGACGATCTTCTTCTTCCCACCAGAATTTTCATCTTCCCCTTTACTTTGCACAGCGTATTTGCAAGTCTTCACTCCCTCATAAACCATGTCGATCATCTCGGACTATAGTATCGCTCCTCCCCAGCATTCGATCTTCCTCTCATCAACAGGAATCCAAGCAGGTCCAAAAAGCCTCCTCCTTGTTCTTCGATGGCAGATTTTTCCCCCGATCACAGAAAGCTGTTGCTTTTTTCTCCCGGCCGATAAAGCTCTTCTCTCCGACCAGAAAAGCCACTTCTCCCACGCTAATGTTGCAGTAATATTTCTAGATGCATATTCACGAGCTCTCGTTTTTGTGAGCCCAATGGCACAGGCTTTTATAGCACTGTAGTTCGGTGACCAGTCTGTTGACTGTTACTCTGATTGTATGCTTTTTCATTTCTCTCAGTGACTGGATTTTTGTCCACATGACGATGGCACAAAAGATACGATTGTATGAACTACATTAGAAAAAATGATTCCATCTTTATCCTCTCTACCATTACTTTTTGCAGGGCTACACTTAACTGCAAAAATGCCTTGACTCCCAAGAGTTGAGCTAAAACTCCTGTAGTTTGGAATATTGCTTGTCTGTACAACTGATAAAGGACTGTCTTGATACAATGCTGTCTCTCTGCATGATCTGTTAACATTCTCCTCTTTTAGACCTCTTGATAACGAAGAAGAGAAGAGTGTAGTCAAGATTTTCTGCCTACGATCTTCTTGGAATTGCTTCATGTTGTACGAACTAATTGCAGGCCTTGGATATGCTAGTAAGATAGACTGCTCCTTCAGGATACAAACTACAGCTACACGATCACTCCAGCTTTTGGGAAACATTTTCACAATTTCTACACTTTCAATTTGGTCCGAGAAGCCTTTGTCACATACATCAAAGTCTATTCGTACACCTTCATTATGGATCCTTGCTTTCAAGCTACAAACAAATGTAATAGCATTTGGCGACATACCTTTAAGCTACACATCACTGCTTACTCATCATATCCATGTTGAACATAACTTGTAATCAACGCACTCCATGCTATGACATCTCGAGCTGAAATATTGTCAAATACTTCTTGGGATTTTCCAAGCATACCAGATTTTGCATACATGTCAACCAGAGCATTACAGATAAGTTCCTCTTGCTCCAAACCCCTCTCCACTATACTGCCCACGCAGAACAAAAATGCAAACACAAGGACTAAGTATGTACAAAGTAACAAATGTCACACACACAACTTTTTGGTGGATTTCACACCTCGGATGCGCAGCAATACGACATCCACCCCCTCTAATCCTGCACATCCTCCGGATAGGCCAACTACCCATGATCATCATCATTAAGATCCACAAACAGATCAATCTCTTCATTGTGCATTTCCGGTATATCAACAAGATTATTTGCCATATCATCTGTCTCTTCCATTGAAGTTTCTTCTCGTTGCTCTTCTCTTGCAAATTCTTCCAATGCATAATCTTCATCATCTCTTTTCTTGAAAATCTTGATTCTTTTTCCAGCAATAGGCACTCTAAGCACTGTCCCATCCAATTCTGTCAACTCATATGTTGCATTATCAAAGACATGTCTGACTATGTACGGCCCAAACCATCTTTTCACCATCTTCCGAAGTGCAGTATGTTGATTTTCAAGGCTGCTATCAAAGACTAATACCTAGTCTCCTTCTTCTATTGCTCTAGGCTGTAAGCGATGCCTGTTGTCAAACCTGTCCTTATTTCTTAGTCTAGCAACCTTCAACCTGTCAATAGCTAGCTGAATATCCTCTGGTCTTCTCTCCAACTATCGAATCCGAAGAGCTAAGAGCTCCTCTCTCGTCAAATCCTCTTGCCAAGGTAAAACTGACCAAGTCAAAGCACAAGTCTCAGTCGGCATAACCAGTTTCTGACCATACATCAACTCTGTGGGCATATATCCTGTGGTAACACTGTGAGTCGTACGATCAGCCCACAAAGAAAATGGTAGAAGTCTCGGCCATTCTCTAATCCATCCTCTGCATGCTTTGGCTAATGCTTTCACTATCGGCGGATGCCCTCTTTCACTCTTCCCATTTTCCTCTGGGTTGTATGCTGTGGTTAGAGCCAACTTGATTCCTAGTTGAGAGAAAAACTCCCTAGCTTCATCTGCATCCAATTCACTGCGATCCGCAGTGATCTTACCCACATAACCATACCTGCAGAAAATTTCTTCCAATAAGAACTTACACACTGCACTAGTGGTCTTCGTTCTCAAAGATCTGCCCTCAACATGATTGGTAAGATCCTCTCTAGCCAACACAATATACCTCATCTGCCATAGACCCATAGGCATAGTAACCAAATCAACTACCCACTTATAATGAATGCATAGCGGATAGGTCGGATGAAGCTCATCTCGATGACGCACTACCGAATACATCTGGCAATCCCTGCAAGTCTCTACAAAGTGAGAAACATCTTTATACATGCCTTTCCACTAATATTTCTCCTTGATTTTCTCATAAGTAGCCCACACTCCTCTATGACCAGCCCAAGGACTCTCATGAAACTCCCTCATCACCTGTAACTATGTCTCTCTATCGCAGACAACCCGCAAAGATAATCCACCTCTTTTCTTCGGATGCTTCCAAAGAAATCCGTCCTTGAGAAAATAACCATAAGCTTTTCTTCTGATCTTCTTGAACTCTTCATCTGTCCATTCATCTCTTTTGCTTAGTGTACTAAGGTACTTGCCAATCTGCAACCAATCTCCAACATAGAGTTCTTCTATGAAAGCCACAATATCATAGACATGACAAACATGATCAACCATAGCGGCTGCAATTTTAGCATTATCCTCTTCTGCAAATAGTATTTCCTCATCATCATATCTGGCTCTAGACAACATATCTGCCACTGGATTATCCTTCCCTGCTATGTGTTTAAATTCCGGATTTAATGACTTGATGTATGCAATCCATCTCAACATAGCTATATCCGGAGTAGAGCAACTCGTAATCATACCAATCAATGGCAAACAATCTGTCTCTACCACAATTGAAGCTCCAATAAAGTACTCCTTGTCACATTTGAGAGCCGTAACAATCATCAGTAATTCCCTCTTGATTTGCAGATATCTCCTCTGTCTCTCGTTTAGGACTTTCGCCCCAAACCGAATAGCATACCTGTTTTCCATCTGCATCATCTTGACCCACAGCCCAACCTATGCCAATTGGACTAGTGTCAACTGTCAATACAATAGGCCTTCCACAATTATAATCCGCTTTCCTGAGAGTAGGAGCAATCTGCAATAACTTCTTCAATTTCCGCATGGCTCTAGTGTGGCTCTCATCCCAATAGAATTTATGCCCCTTTCGAAGCAGCTGATATAAACAATCTTCTATGTGTGCAAAATGAGGTATCCAAATCATATAAAACACACAAGCTCCAATGAATCTCCGTACCTCTGAAGTGGTAGAACAATACTCTATAATCTTGCCTATAGCATCCACCTTATCAGGTGAGGGTTTCCTGCCATAATACCCACACATATGTCCAACAATGACAACCTCATTCACTCCAAAAACAGATTTTTGTCCTGATAGTGTCAAGTTCACTTCTTTTAACCTGGCCAAAATCTTTTCACAAGCTGAAATATGATCAGCCACAAAGTATCTGCATCCCTGCTCATTTAGACTCTCATTCTTCTCTTCTTCTGCACACCCCTTAATGGGCACATCATCCAAGAAAGGCATAGTAAGCTGAGGTATGTAATCACGAAGGACCTTATGCATAGCATTCATCATATGCGCAAACAGAATTAGTGGCACCTTGAGGCAAGGTACACATCCTGACAAGCCCAATAGGAGTTCTCATGGTGGTTATGTCCCTGCTTTCCAAAGCCAACTGAAACTGATCATATCCTGAATACAAATCACCTAAAGAATAGATGGCACGTCCAGCAAATGCTTCTGCAAACTCATCCACAACTGGACCTATACCAACATTCCTGATAGTAACTCTGTTTACTGGCTGCATGTCCTGTATAAATCGGAGAGTACCATTCTTCTTTGGAACCGTAAACCACCTGTTTGAGTATGGTGCAGATGAAGGCTCAAGAATTCCCATCTTGATTTTCTCATTCAACAAATCAATCATCTTTGGCAGGTGTGCCTTAGGCACTGGAATAGGTCGGAGGTTCCATGGAATATGAGGAATAGTAAAGATCACCATAGGAGCAACAATATCTGGATTCACACATCCAATCTCATGCGAAAAAAAAGCAAACCCCCTTCCATGTCGCTCAAGCATCTCCTGAAAGCATTGCTTCTCTGTGGGTAGCAAGAAATCACCATTTCCAATTTTCAATTCAGCGAGAGTCTCTGCTGAAAATTTATGGCCTATACACTCCGGATTCCTCAAAATTGGCTATTTGGCAGCCCTCTCTATTTGTTGATCACTGTCAGGTGGAAGCGGTACAGCTACTGACTTCACCTTCTTATCCACAGTCTTGTATTTCGTGTCAACCCTGGCTTCATTATGCTCTTCTGCATTACTCAAATCTTGCTGTAAATCAACAATTTTGCACTCCATTGGCTGAATATCCTCAGCCCTCTGCTCTATGGACTGCATAGGAACAGCCCTAAACTCTAGATGCTGAAATATTTCAGCAGTAAACTCTGTTGGCTGAAAGTTTTCAACTCTCTGTGTCTCTGTAAGCTGATCATAATCAGCCGGAAACTCTGTTTGCTGAATTTCTTCAGCACTCAACACTTTTTGCTGAGCCACCTCAGTCTCTGACTCAATCTGTGACACAAAATCTGCAATTTCATGAAACATGTCCAGGGATTGCACTAATATATTACTGTGACAACTCTACATATCAGTTTTCAGCATATTTTTCATCTCTGTCATCGTATCTACACAAATCATACTGTCATACATCCCATCTATATGCTCATCATCCTCTAAAATTCTTGCATTTTTCAAAATTTTCTCCTTCCTGCATATGTACTGCCTGGCAGCTCTAGGCAACTTAGAAGTCTTCTGATAACTCATCGAACTTTTTGCTGAAATCCCAACAAAACTGGAGGAGAAAACACTGCTGCTAGGAGGCGAGAACTCCAATCTCCTCTGCTCTGTACCACCGTCGTCTCGCGAAACGGCGGTACCTAATGAAAACCCGAATCCCTCACAGTGGGCAAAGGTGCATCTCTAAGAGTATCCCTGTTTCTAACATGGTTCACACACACAGTCATAAACTGAACTGCTCTCATACCATCTTTAATGCGAATCCGTGCATAAGCAGATCCATCATCCATTACCTTTGTTTCCATGCGCATTTCTGTGATGAATGGCTGTCCAAGAATTATGGGATAAGAGCATGAATCCTGCACAAAGAAATGGAAATCCTCCTCTACATCTCCAATAGAAACCCTGACACTGGGACATGCAGCATACAAATCACCTGCAGTGTTGTTGGCGGCTCTCATACGCCACCCATGCTCTACATCCATAGGCCATCTGTTACTCTCATAAACTCCACGAACTATGAGATTAATCTCTGAACCATGATCCACCAAAGCAACATAAGGCACCTGTTTCTCTCCAATTTTTACCATCGTCTCTATAGTTGCCCTAGCCTAATGACTCCGCGAAAAGTGACTACACGGTATCAAGACAGGCTCATCAGTTTCAGCATAATGCATAGGCTGAACCCTCTTCTCTATCTGTGGAAAAACAGAACCATTCTCAACCATAACCTCATCCTCATCCTCATCCAACTCCCCAATCAAAACTCCCTGTGTATCAGTAGTAGGCAATGCATGTCTTTTCCTCTTCAGGACCTCTTGAAACTGATCTTGAAACTCTCTTTTTGAGATGCCCAAAACCTCAGAAAATAGTGAAAGTCACCTCACTACCAAGTATCTTGTCATTAAAGATTTTCTTCATGTATGTAGATGTCTCAATATCGGACATCAATCTAAACCCTGGCTGCTTTCTCTCTCTAGGCTCTTGCCTCTTTTCTCTCTTTTGAGCATCTTCCATCTGTCGTTCTGGCCCTGGTCTCAAAGACGGTCCTGTAGTAGGTGGAGTAACAAACTCACCCCCTCTAGTCTTTTTAGCTGCACTTGGATTTTTGTCATCCCTCTTACGCTTCTCCTCAACAAGTACATCTGCTCCCTGAGACTTAGCCAAGTAGGCATAAATAGAGTACCTCTCAACAGGCGAATCCCAACCTGTCTCAGATCTGATGCTAGAGCCTGTACTAGTCAAAACAGTTTGCTGAATTTTTCCCTTGTTTGCTGTCTCCATAGCATAAGTCCATAGTGCTGACTGATTCTCTGATCCTTTCTCAATCTGGACTCCATATGCAGAAGCATATCCTCTAGCTGTCACATAAGAAGTACGCGCAGCCATGTCATCCACTAACTTCTTCATTCCACCTTTCCCAAAGTTGGTAGCAAGCGGAGCTCCTGTTTCAGTCAACCAAATCTTACCATCTTGTTCCCAAAATACCAAATTCTTCCTCCTTGCATCCTGAAAAGATTCACAATCCCTGCAATGTTGATGGTCCGTACTATCACACCAAATACATCTTCGATCTCTCCTAGGTGCACTAGGAGCACTCCTAGGTGCAGTAGGAGCACTAGAAGAAATAGTAGGCGCAGTCGAAGCAAATTCCTCTTTCAATTTTCCCACCAACTCCGCTTTAACTAACTCCAGTGTCAAATCCGTTATGCCTTTGATTATGTCATCAAGAGAGGTAGGCACCGATGGAGCAGATGGTTTTGGAGCAGAAGGAGCCGGCATCGGTCGTGGAACAGGAGGAATAGGAGGAGTGGAAACAGTAGGCACTGGCATAGGCCAAGAAACTGGCTGAGGAGGAGAAGAAATAACAGGGATAGAAGCAGGCATGGGAGCAGAAGATGGTGTCGGTGTCATAGAGCCATTCTGTAGTAGGCGGGTCTTCCATATCCTCCTCTTGGTCAAAGTCGAGACTACATCCTGGGCATCTTGCCAATCCGTTTTAAGTCCCATAGGCTTCATGTGATCCTCAAGAAGCTCTCCCAATTCTTCCTGAAGAGCAGGATCTGCAGCTTGCAAGAAAAGCTCAACTTTCTCAACATCCAATGCTCTTTGTTCAATGGCATCAAGCTGACTATACCTCTCTTCAAATTCTCGAATCAACTTTGAAGGAGTTAGACCTTTGTTTGGCATGTAGACCCACTCTCGGAATGATCGCCGTGTAGCCATCCCAAAGTCCTCAAGGAAATACTCTTCTTTCATGGCTTTCTTAAAATCTTGCCAATGCTAATTTTGAATAAAAAGATCAGTCACTTTTGCCCTCAAGGCGGGTGTGACAAGACGAAGGAAATACTTACTCATAAGTCCAGCTGGAACTCCAAAAAACCCCATTTTGATCTCATATGTCTTCAAATATGCTGAAACATTACGGCCATCAAATAGCTTCTTCTCATTCTCAACTGCTTCAATCGCCTTAGTCGCGCTGACTGCATTCTCTTGCTCCGAATATAGTTGCCTTTGCTGAGACAATTATTGTTGATGCAATTGCTGCTGCTGCTGCATATACAATTGTGTCTGCTGATTTTGAAGCTGCATATACATGGATATATTCTGCAAAATCTGCTTTAGATCATCTGTTGAAGTACTTGACGCAGCAGTCAATGATGGAGCTGAAGTAGAGGACGCAGCTGGAATTGTAGAAGGGGCTGAAATGGATGCTAAAGTATCTCCCATCCTGAAATTTCTGCGATGCTTTTACATTGGGTTCACCAAAGATGTCGAAGGGTTTTCGAAAGCAAAGTCGCGACCACAGAGGACCTTGACTAATTTCAGGATAGAAGATCAATCAAGTGAAATCACGATTCAATTTGAAAGAAGGTCACCTCAATTTCAGTAAATGGTCCTATAATCAACTTGTTCAACATCAACAGCTTCAGCTTCATAAAGGAAACAAATCTGATTTATAAACTGGCTACTCAAAACTTGAAGTCCTTCACGTCCCTTCTTGCTATTTCAGAAAGAAACACTTTACAGGCTGTTTGCTGAACAGTACTGTATAGAAAACACCGAGATAATCTGTATGTTGAAGATTAGACTCTTGCTATACTCATCGCAACAAGTATGGGCAATGTGATCCTACAGAAGTAAAGTCTCAGTTGCAATCCCACTCTAATTCAGAGTGAGAAAGAATCCTTAAAAATAACCAAGGAGTAAGCATTCTGCTGAAAAATGTAGAATACAATTATATGGCACTAAACAACCAACCCATTAGTACTCATGATTCTCCACAATCAACCAGCTTAAGCATGAAAGCTGCTCCAGTCCCATTACAGCCAAATCTTGACAATCCTTATCTTTGCATCGAAGAAGTGAACTCAACATATCACTCTGTTTGGTTAAAACTTGCAACATCTCCTTAAAAGCAGTCTGTACATGGACCATAGCAAATGAGCCTGCTTCAACATTAACACCATGCCGTAAAGCATCAGTTGAGGTACTAGTTTAGATACCACATCTGCAGGAATAGCGATGCCTACTCCAGCAGAAGTTCCTGTTCTTATGAAAATGGTCGTGTTAATGCCAAACAGCCTTCCTTCAGAGTCCAACAAAGGTCCACCACTGTTTCAAGGATTGATAACAGCATCTGTTTGAATGCTCTTGCAATTCCCTCTAATTTTATTTGGATTCCTTCCTCTTCCTAGCATTCAATCCTCTTCCCCTGTTTCATAGCAGGTACAGAAACAGACTCCGCCCAATCAGTCCTCCTCTATCCTTATCCATAAAGGCCGCTTCAGATTGGCTCCTGGAGATTGTTCTGTTAGCTAAGCATCGGAAGACTCCTCGTCGCTACGTGTTGGTACAGCTAATGGGGTCAAGACCCTAGTAGTTTTGTTTGATCCCCTGTCACTCGTATATTAGGCCTGCCACTCTTATATTAGGTCCTAATTTCAAGCTCTGGTTGGAGTACCCATTCAAACCAGGTATGACCAACAGTGGCTTGCTAGATTGAGGCTCCTCATCGATGCCTTCATGCTTGACGCGAGGTTCAACATCCTGTTTAGATTCAACTTTCGCAGGTGAGACAGAGGAGCTCTCCACTGAAGACCTGGGCAGAAAATGGCTCTGTGCACGAGTAAGCAGTGCCTCTGCTTCTGTTAGTTTTTTTGCATGCTTCTACCAGTTTGGCCTCCGGCTTCTGAAATTCCTCTTCAGTAGACTGAACCTAGGTGCACCTCTCATCAACAAGCTTGAAAAGCCCCTCCAAGATCAGACGACGATCTTCTTCTTCCCACCAGAATTTTCATCTTCCCCTTTGCTTTGCACAACGTATTTGCAAGTCTTCACTCCCTCATAAACCATGTCGATCATCTCGGACTATAGTATCGCTCCTCCACAGCATTCGATCTTCCTCTCATCAACAGGAATCCAAGCAGGTCCAAAAAGCCTCCTCCTTGTTCTTCGATGGCAGATTTTTCCCCCGATCACAGAAAGCTGTTGCTTTTTTCTCCCGGCCGATAAAGCTCTTCTCTCCGACCAGAAAGCCGCTTCTCCCACGCTAATGTTGCAGTAATATTTCTAGATGCATATTCACGAGCTCTCGTTTTTGTGAGCCCAATGGCACAGGCTTTTATAGCATTGTAGTTCGGTGACCAGTCTGTTGACTGTTACTCTGATTGTATGCTTTTTCATTTCTCTCAGTGACTGGATTTTTGTCCACATGACGATGGCGCAAAAGATACGATTGTATGAACTACATTAGAAAAAATGATTCCATCTTTATCCTCTCTACCATTACTTTTTGCAGGGCTACACTTAACTGCAACAATGCCTTGACTCCCAAGAGTTGAGCTAAAACTCCTGTAGTTTGGAATATTGCTTGTCTGTACAACTGATAAAGGACTGTCTTGATACAATGCTGTCTCTCTGCATGATCTGTTAACATTCTCCTCTTTTAGACCTCTTGATAACAAAGAAGAGAAGAGTGTAGTCAAGATTTTTTGCCTACGATCTTCTTGGAATTGCTTCATGTTGTACGAACTAATTGCAGGCCTTGGATATGCTAGTAAGATAGACTGCTCCTTTAGGGTACAAACTACAGCTACACGATCACTCCAGCTTTTGGGAAACATTTTCACAATTTCTACACTTTCAATTTGGTCTGAGAAGCCTTTGTCACAGACAGCAAAGTCTATTCGTACACCTTCATTATGGATCCTTTCTTTCAAGCTACAAACAAATGTAATAGCATTTGGCGACATACCTTCAAGCTACACATCATTGCTTACTCATCATATCCATGTTGAACATAACTTGTAATCAACGCACTCCATGCTATGACATCTCGAGCTGAAATATTGTCAAATACTTCTTGGGATTTTCCAAGCATACCAGATTTTGCATACATGTCAACCAGAGCATTACAGATAAGTTCCTCTTGCTCCAAACCCCTCTCCACTATACTGCCCACGCAGAACAAAAATGCAAACACAAGGACTAAGTATGTACAAAGTAACAAATGTCACACACACAAGTTTTTGGTGGATTTCACACCTCGGATGCGCAGCAATACGATAGCGTGTAAAAGAGCATGTAAATAGACGCGAATTTTGCGTCTATATATCCGCGTAAATAGACGCGCCACTAGACGCGCAATTATTTAACCACCTAAAATTGGACTTAATATAATTAAAAAACCAAAGTTAATAATTATTTAACCACCTAAAATTGATTCTTGAGTATGCACGTGTGCGCATGATAAAAACCATAGAATTAAGAATACACATTGAATCATTGAATAAAAAAACCAGAGTTAATAATTATTTTTGCATTGCTCTCTAATGAATGGCAGTTCCTCCAGTTGACAAGCCTGATATAAGTAATTAGGGACAAGCGACAGAAACCTTATTATACAATTAGTAGCAAGCATTGCAATATGTATCTCGTAATTTCTCTACTTGAAGCTGATAAAAAATACTTCCTTTTTATTATGGAAAATTCAATTTAGCTTTAAACTTGACTATTGATTCTTGAGTATGCACGTGTGCACATGATAAAAACCATAGAATTAAGAATACACATTGAATCATTAAGCAAATTAAGTATGTTACAGTGAATGATCCATCTCATCTTCAATGAGATTAGCCCTTGCTAAACTATCTACTTCTAGGTCTATGTTACCAAGAGGTAATGAAACAAATAAGTCTATCCCACTATCAGATGTGTTGCTATATTGCTCAATAACTTCATCAATATCATCGACAATCACATTATTGTCTTCTTCTGCGTTTCCTTGAACATCCTCACGAGGTTCATCTTATACTATATCACACATATTATCCATTATGGTGTCATCATGTACATCATCATTAATTGTTGGAATGTCATCTGCTATCTCCATGTCGGTAATATTACCATATATTGGTTTTGAACGATTAGATATAGGGATGACATACCACCATCGGTTATTGTTTACCATTGAATGATACACAACCTATATTTGAAAAACAAAAGCAAGAAACTTGAATACTTATTATATTGTGTATATGTATCACATGTGTACATATTAAAAAATTAGCTTTTGCATATATACATGCTCTCATTGTTGAGGTAGTACTAATGTGTCATTCTTATTTTGGTGAAATTTTGTAGAGTCAATGATTACAAAACCACTTGGATGATGTCTGATCGTGCAATGCTCACCATTTGTTACCACTTTTTTAAACCACTTCACATCCAGTACATATATAAAGAATCGTCTGAAGTCAAGCTTCAGAATATCTTGGATCAAGCCACAATAACCTTCCATGGTACCATTGGCATCCTCGAAGTGAGCAAGGACACCACAATCTTGGGTATTTATCTTTTCATCTATACGTTGAGTTCGAAGATGTTTACCCTCACACCAAATATCATTGAATAATGTGCACTAGTAGTAAAAGATAAAAGATCAAACATGTCAATTATTTATATAAAATATAACTTATAGAAACAAATTATTTGATAGTATATCTCACCTTTGATAAGCAACCTCGCGGTATTCCCACTCTTCTTGAGATATATTAATTTCCTCGTCTTTTTTCATTCTCTCCATTTCCTCATGTAACCAATCTATATCAATATGACGTGGGAGTGCATTTAGATGATCTGAAAATGAGACATTACGTCCATATCTGGTGCGAAATGCTTGTCTTTCACTTTTTCTTCTTGCCCTTGCTTCATTATATAGTGTTACCCATTTGCTCATTACTATTGAGCACACAAAAACTATTTAACTTACGAAGTTCTTCTTTTGTTAGCACTTTACTCATTCATTTTCCTTGAGGTATTATAGAGGTCATCCTCAAGTCTTCATCATCTTTCCATAGTCATGGTTGAGAAGGGTCCACTTTAGCAAGATATTCAGAGATATAAACAAGGGATGATTGCACTAACCAACCCTCAGTCATGCTTCCCTCAGGCCGTGCTTTTTGCCTCACAAAATCTTTTAAGGTTTTCATGAAGCACTCAAGAAAAAACATCCACCTTGCATGAGCTGCCCCACAAAGTGCGATCTCATCAATCAAATGTACGAGTAAATGTAATTGAGTAGTCAAAATGGATCGAGGAAAAATTTCCTCCACCAAACAAACCACCTCAACAGATAATACTCGAGCATCTTGCAATGTGTTTGGATCAATTTCCTTCGAGCTCACATATCTGTCAGGATGTATTTGAGAATTGTTTATTTTTGTGTAGAAATTTAAAGATATATAATAAAAAAATACAATGTATACACACATCACAAGCTCTCCCATCTTGTAATACACAATGGGATATGCTAGTAGGAAGTACGAACTGAATGTAAACAATATTCATAGATCAAATGATTAGTTGAGGAAAAAGTCATCATACCCCAAAGTTTGCACATAGTTACTCCACTAATTACTATATTCATGGTTAGAGATACCCTTACTTGAATCATTTTGTGCCAATCGTGGGACTTCAAACCAGATAGTTGCTCCACACCTCTTTTCTTTTTCTTTATGAAGGCTCCCTTGAGACATCTCATACATCCTGTGGATGTTCGAAAGCTACATATTTGTTCCTTCACTATT
Organism: Lygodium microphyllum; assembly: GCF_053477565.2. Classification (NCBI taxonomy): domain Eukaryota; kingdom Viridiplantae; phylum Streptophyta; class Polypodiopsida; order Schizaeales; family Lygodiaceae; genus Lygodium; species Lygodium microphyllum. The sequence continues at coordinate 123,769,294 of NC_141138.1, forward strand.
TTTTCCTCGTTCTTTGAAAACATCCAAGGTACATGGGGTAGCTCAATCTTTCCTCTGGGTCCAATGCGTGGCCAGGCTCGTCTCATGCGACCAATGTTACGTAAATCCTCCCTTACATTGATTGAATCACGATCCCCTATCAAGTGATCCCATAATGTAGATACAACATTTTTGAATATGTGCATGGGGTCCAACAGGTGATTGATCTTGAGTTCAGTCCAATACAGAAGATGAAAAGATATAGAGAACCTAACAAACAAACAATATATTATGTAAACAATTCATCACGCTAAATACTTTAAAGTCAATCGAGAGAAATGCACTTCTTACCGACTCATGCCGAGTGGAGGGTGGCTGTCGGCATTAATCCATCTCTCCTTCCAATCTCGAATGGTTAGAGATTGTGGAGTCATTCCATTAGTAGGGAGAACATATTTGGGATGGTCAACAGGAAGAAATCGATGATGATTGTCGTAGATAACCTTCTTTAAATGTGTCGGCCTAGAGGAAACTAGAGAGGGACCGCAAATAGGATATGCATGATATCCTGATGTGGTTAAACCTAAACAAACAAGTGAATTAATAAAATAAAATTGATTCAAGTCTTGAATTTCAAATATAGAGTTATATACATGTACCTGAACACTCTCCATATCCTGGAAAGTCATGCATGGTCCACAACAACATGGCCTTCAATGTGAAATCTCTAGAGGATGCAGATGCGCTTGTATCTTGCACCTCAATATCTTCCCATAACATTTCTAACTCTTCAATCAAAGGCTCTAAGTAAATGTCCATGTTTTTTACATTATGCTTTCCAGGAATCAGAAGGGACAACATTACATGTCCCTTTTTAATTGCCATGGATGGAGGAATATTGTAGTTCACCAATACCACTGGCCATACACTGTATGATGTGCTTTTGATGCCAAATGGATTGATTCCATCCATACCTGAACCAAATCTCAAATTTCTTGGCTCTTCTTTGAAAACGGGCCACAAATTATCTATATGTTGCCATGCCGATGTGTCTGCAGGGATCCTCCATTTTCCATCACTTGAACGATGATTAGCATGCCATGACATGAGCTTTCCAATAGACTTACACTTGAACATAAGTTTTATACGTGGAACAATCGGAAAATGTCGCAAAACCTTACGAGGCACATCCATTGACTTCATCTCCACTTCCTATCTTGATTCGCCACAAATAGGACACTCTCGTGTGAACTCATGAATCCCACGAAATAAGACACAATCATTGACACATGCATGGATCTTGACATAATCGAGGCCTCCCAGAGATGTCAAGCTTGCTTGCTCTCTCTTAGTTGGCAATTTGTTTCCTTTTGGAAGCATTTGTGATAATAACCTACATATAATTTTAAAAGTGAGTTAAAAAACCACCAACTTATATTTCTGTCTGATTTCAAAATAGAACAATTAATATTATGATTCATAAGCCAAACTGAATTGATACCTACTTCAATAACGCATCCAAATTGACATTACTCCATCCATAAATTGTTTGCAAGTTAAGTATCTCGAGGGACGCACGAAGAACGGAGTACGTACAACCTTCATACAACGGAGTAGATGACGCTACGTATAGTGGATCATCTGGCTTTGTAGAGTGACCTTCTCCCTGAACCGGTTGCGAAAATAGATGGTGTAACATGTTGTCCAAAATCTCATCCTCTACGACTTGATGGAGAATTTCATGAGGGCTACTATCATGGTCGTGAGTCTCCACTCTTCTTGAAGACTCTACCTCCTCGCGTCGACGTTTTGCAGCCTCTCGATGCCCGGGAGGGATCATCTAAGGATGTGGCACCACATCCTGCTCAACCATAAAAGGGAGTTTCATGTACGCTGATATATATTGAGTAACATAGACTAGCAATCTTAGTGTCTAAAAAAAACAATGAATACCGGTGATTTTTCTCGGTCCCATTCTCCATACAATCTAAGGTGTGACATTGCAATTCGACGTGCTCAAAAAATACACCCTTGACAACGATCACACATGCATTTAATTTTTCGTCATAGCCATGCATCTCGATTATGAAGACGTAATGTTTCATCCTCACTTGAGGATGTGCTCGTTGACTCATTAGCATACACTGCACTAGGTGATGACGACGACATGATTAAACCTAATTCATGACAACATCAAAATATTTGTCATTCATATGTTTACATAAAAACTTCAAGCTAGAGTATTAATTATTCTAAGATCTCAATTTTAAATACACAAAACTCATCACAAATACATTAAAACTTATGATAAGAATTCACTATCAAAACTTATCTTAAAAACAAAAAATTATGATAAAGCCTAAATGCGCATTTATATCCGCGTTTACGTACGCGTCTAAATTAGCATCTATTTGCGCGTCTATGTTCGCGTCTATATGCGCATTTTCATAAACCTTAGACGTGCATATACACGCCAAAATAGACGCACATGTCAAAGTTCAAATCATACTTAAATCATTTCTTTTCAAACTGCGTCTTTCCTTTCCTACGTTTTTTGCGGTTCTGAAGCTCGAGTTTAGCCGACATGCAGTCTCTTCATGCCTCACCTCCTCATGACTCACCTCTTCTTTCATTTCAAACACACAAGAAGGGAAAAAGGAAAGCCAAGGAGAGGAAGAAAGAGAGAACAAGAGAGAGGAGAACAAGAGGAAGAAGAAGCACCAAGCAAGCAAGCAAGCATCAAGGGAGGGTAACTTACCAAGGAGAGGAAGAAGGAGAAGCAAGAACGCCACCACCCGCCACACCAAACACCCAAGGTGAGTCCTCTTTCTCTCTCTCTCTCTCTCTCTCTCTCTCTCTCCATGTCTCTCTCCGTGTCTCTCTCTTTCTCTCTCTGTCTGTGTATTAGGATTTCTGATTCCATTATGTATTGCATTTTGTAAATCATGAATGGCGGTCGTCGGACTAAAATCAGCCGACTGAGCGCGTCTACCAGCGCGTCTACATTTCAGTGTAGACACAGGTATAGACGCAAAGAAATGTTTTCTCTCATTGCATCTGAGGCCGCGTGTATTCTGCGTCGGAGATGCGAGAATACACACGCTCTGCACAGAGGCTTTGACTTCAGAGTCGCGTCTCCTGGCACGTGTGCTCTACAGTCTACACGCGATGATACATGCGCGCGCCAAAGCATTGACCTGGAAACCGTGTCTGACAGCGCTTCTATACTGCATCTCAGATGCGGATATAGACACACTGTGGACAGAGGGTTGACTTTAGGGATATGTTTGAGAGCGCGTCTATCCTGGAATTTAGACGTGGTTATACACGCGCCAGCGCCAGCTCTGATAAAAAAATATTTCATTGCCTAAACAATATATTTTTGCGATGATGAATGTGACCAATCCCATGTTTGTGTTTATCAGTTTTCTTGTTTATGAGAAGCATTAGTACTTAAGTTTAATGCTCAATATCTAAAGAAAGCTAGATTATTAGCACTTCACTACAAGGGAATGGGGCAATAGCGACGCCGATTAGTGACGGAGGATATCGGCGTCGCTATAGGCGTCGCTATTGGCGTCACTATATGCGTCGCTATTTGCAAATGCGACGCAAATAGCGACGCCGCAGGGAAAAAAAGCGCGGCCGAAACCAGAGCGCCGTTTTCATTTTGTTTTCTTCGCCTTTTGAGAGCGAGAGCGAGGGAGAGAGCGAGGGAGAGAGCCAAGGCTTTGTGAGAGAAGAGGAGGAAGAGACTTGCCGCCGCCGCCGCCGCCACCGCCACCGTCGTTGTTCGCGAAGGAGAGGAGGAGCCCTCGTTGCAAAGAGAAGCCGCCCATGCTCGCCATATCTCATTGGTGAGTCTCCCTCTCTCTTTCTTTTACTTGTTGAAGGTTTAAATCGTTCTCTTTTGTTTGTTTAGGAGAGGAAATGAAAGAGAAGGAGAGGGAGAGGGAGAGAGAGGGAGAGAAAGAGAGGGAGAGGGAGAGAAAGAGAGGGAGAGTGCATTCTCTCTCTCTCTCTCCCTTTTTCTTGTTTAATGTTTAAATTACTTTCTTCTTTGCTTGTTTAGGAGAGGAAACGAGAGAGAAAGAGAGGGAGAGGGAGAGGGAGAGGTAAAGAAAGAGAAAGAGAAATAGAGGGAGAGGGAGGGGGAGGGGGAGGAAATAGGAGAGGGAGAGAAAGAGAAAGAGAGAGAGAAGGAGGGAGAGTGCATTCTCTCTCTCCCTCCCTCTCCCTTTTGCTTGTTTAATGTTTGAATCACTTTATTTTTTGCTTGTTTAGGAGAGGAAATGAGAGAGAAAGAGAGTGAGAGGGAGAGGAAGGGGAAGGAAATGAGAGAGGGATAGAAAGAGAAAGATAGGGAGAGTGCATTGTATCTCTCCCTCTCCCTTTTGCTTGGAGGATGTTTAAATCACTTTATTTTTTGCTTGTTTAGGAAATGAGAGAGAAAGAGAGATAGAGAGGGAGAGGGAGAAAAAGAGAAAGAGAGGGAGAGGGAGAGGAAGAGGGAGAGGGAGGGGGAGGGGAAGGAAATAAGAGAGGGAGAGAAAGAGGGAGGGGGAGGGAGAGGGAGCGAGGGAGAGGGAGAGGGAGAAAGAGGGAGGGAGAGGGAGAGGGAGGGGGAGGGAGGAAATGAGAGAGGGAGAGAAAGAGAACGAGAGGGAGAGGATGAGGGTGAGAGAAAGAGAGGAAGAGAGGGAGAGGGAGAGAAAGACAGGGAGAGGGAGAGGGAAGAGAAGGAAATTTAAGATAATATACGTATTGATAATGGTATGCAATGTGCTTTGCATACGGCCACGTACTTCATCAAAATGAATCCAAAATTATTGTTATAGAAGAAGAAACCCTTAAATTGAGTATATGATAATTTCTCTCAGGTCTTATGACTATGAGTAGAATTGATTGAAATAAATTTTATTACTATAGTTATAAAATTTCATAGATGGCGCGCATTAATTTTAAAATGGATTACTTATACTCAAAGCCGAGATATAACAAAAAATTATCTACCGGGACAAACAAATTGTTGAGCATGATACAAGGCCGAGATATAACATTGGAAAATCTCTCGACTACTATATACAATGCAAGGTTTATGGTCAACTTGCAACTTGACGTACATCTCCATAAAGCTATCCATTTAAGCCTTGTTTGTTGTAATGTAGATAAGATGGCAAACGAAGAAGGTCCTATTGTTCAAGACCGTGAGTCGTATCTTAATCAGCGTATCCCATGTCCTTGCTCTCAATGCAAGTTGGCAATTAGACGAAAACGCCGATTGTCTATAGAACACGTACGTTGATTTGGCGAGTTTCAATCTCAGATCATTGATCAGGCGATTGCAGACTTTCAGCAAACGGTAATTTGAAGTTAGCATTTTTCATGCATTGTACTCTCAAGCTAATTGAAAACCATACACAATAAGATTGGGTCTTGTTGGTAAATTTTGTATCCAGGGGGGTGATGTCTCGACCCAAGGGGAAGTGCACCCTTTGCAGCCAATTAGAAGAGTTCGTGGACGTGCGATGGATGGATTGCAGGAGCCAATCGACCACTCGCAAGGCCCATCTATACCGTCAATGCCAGAGGAGACAGACAACCTTCCCGACTTGCCTACAATCTTGGAGCCTGAGATGGAGGTAATGATCGATGCATTGATTCCCATGGATGTTGAGACATCTGACCCGCTTAGAGAGGAAGCATCCATACCATTATATGATGGGTGACGAGTATCTCGGTTGAAGACATTGCTTGCACTCTTAAGTGTGCAAGCAAAATACGGTTGGAGCGATACGAGTGTGACTGAGTTATTCAGGTACCTTGCACACAGACTTCATTGTTTTTTTTTTAAACAGTATTATTGCAAACATGGATGGATTTTTCAAGGTGTTTTATGATTTTTTCAGGTTATTGAAATATCATATATTGCCACCTGCAAACACCATGCCTGAGTCTCGTGATGATGCGCGACATGTTTTACGGAAGCTTGGCATGGACTACAATAACATCCATGCATGTATCAACGACTACATATTGTTTCGAGATGAATACGAGACTATGGAGACATGCCCAAAGTGTGGTGCTCACAGGTATCGACAGGACTTGCAAGGGCAGACCATCCCTCAAAAAGTCCTCAGACACTTTCCGCTCATCCCCCGCATAAACCACATGTTTCGCACGTCTGCCATGGCAAGCTTGACAACATGGCATGTGCAGAATAGGTCCACAGATGGAGTGCAACGAATATCAGCAGATTCGCGCGCATGGAGCCACATTGACTCTACCTTCCCAGGCTTTGCGCGAGAGCCAAGGAATCTTCGGCTCGGTCTCGCCATGGATGGTGTGAACCCATTCGGTCTGCGCTCGACTTCTTACAGTGTGTGGCCTATAGTGCTTGTCAACTACAACATTCCTCCATGGCTTTCTACGAAGAAAGGACATCTCATCCTTAGCTTGCTCGTCCCGGGCCGCTTCAAAGTAAAAAATATGGACGTGTATCTTCGTCCATTAGTCGATGAGCTTAAGGTTTTGTGGGAGGAGGGGGTCACGGTGTAAGATATGAGCAGGCGCGATGGTCGGCGGTCAGCCAACATTCGAGCCATTCTCATGTGGACGATGCATGACTTTCCGGGATTGGGAGAGTGCTCAAGTGAGCAGACCTTTGTTCTCGCCGGTAATATCTATATTTTATTTCATTCAATCAAGTATTCACTAGGTCGTGGATCGCCTTGCAGGTCTCGTTACCTCAGGTTATCATGCATGTCCATTGTGTGGGCCACAGTTAGACTCCCCAAGGTCACGAACCATGAAGAAGATGGTATATCAAGGACACACCACTTTCTTGCCGGAGGATCATGAACTCAGGGAAGGTTTTCTTGGACGACCTCCAGCACGTATGAACGCTGCAAGCTGGTACGAGCTGAAAATGGTAAACCCGGATTCATATCCAAATGGAATGCAACAGTTCTCAGTTTTCTATGAGTTGCCATATTGGACCCACTTACAGGTCAACCACTTGTTGGATCCCATGCATATTTTCAAAAATGTGGGCAGCTTGCTATGGGACCACATCACAGGAAAGAGAGACACTATAGGGTCACGAATGGATTTAAAGGAGGTAGGTAAGATGGAGGCGCTTTGGCCGCAGTCGAGTGCTGAAGGGGGAGTGCAGCTTCCTCGCGCTCCCTGGGTTTTGTCTACCAAAGAAGAGCGCATTGTGAAGCAAGTAATCAAGTCTATCCGCACTCCGACGGGTATGATGCGTTCTCTCAGGTCCGCATTTTCTAAAGATGACCAGATTTCTGGGCTAAAATCCCATGATTGGCATAAGATATGTCAGGTTTGTGAACAGAATGGATTTTAATTAGCGTGGACATTTTGAAATTTGAAAAGTGACCATTATTCTTAATGCTTTCTCATTTGTGGCAGTTTTTCCTACCGATCGCGATCGCGGGATGCCTAACTTCAGAAATTCGCGGGGCCATTTACAAGCTGTCGACTTTGGTGCAATGGATCTCACAAAAAGAGATTAAGACGTCCTCTATTGAATCCGCAAGGCGGGGAGCAGTTGAGACGGTCTATCTCTTTGAGAAATACCTGCCCACTAGCATGTTCACGATACAAGTTCACCTTCTTGTGCATCTTGTGGATAAAGTGGAGATTGCTGGACCTGTCCATACGCGATGGATGTTCTTCCTGGAGCGCTTCATGAAAACCCTGAAAGGCTTTGTTGGTGTCAGAGGCGTTAGTGCATATCTCACAATGGCTACCAACGGTGGAACTAGACAATGAAATGCTATGGACGCTGAAGGACGATGACAGGCTGACTGGAGATGTGGTGGTTGGAAATGGGCTAGAAAAAAGAATGGATGCCTCAATGGAAGAGAAGGTGAATCGTTTTTGTATGTTGCACCATGCCTCCATGGAGACGTGGCTCGCCAAGTACCAGATTGCAAGCCAAGATCGAGAGGAAGCGCGAGCTGAATTCCGACGCAGTACGCGTCACCGACCGATTCGATATCCGAAGGCATGGAGGAGATGCCGCGGTTTATGTCAACACGATGGTTGCATGGAGCCTTGACCGCAGCATCCAGCGAAGGGACAGAGGTCTCAATGGAGGAGTGGGAGTTCTCGAGGGGATGTAGTCCAAAGGTAATGAGGGGTTTAGAATGTGTCGTATCTAAATTTGCTTGCTACATCTAATTTGAGTGTTTCAATGTGCAGTACAAAATATATAGTGCAGCGTGGTCACGCGGACGGCATTTTCGGGTGGAGCGTATTGACAAAATGCGCTCCACAATGGACTGTGGTGTCATGGCAAGGTTTGAGCAAGAGAGCCGGCGACGAGCAACGGATCCGAACACGGTTGTGGATGAGATGGAGTATTTTGGGAATTTGCAAAGTATTATTACGGTGGATTACCGTAGCTTCTCCATGATAATATTCGACGTGTAGTGGTTCAAAGTGGTACTTGGAGGAGCTGGCGCAACAGTTCGATGAGGTCCATCTGGATTTCTCGAAATAGATTCCGAAAAAAAATGGATGGATTTGCGCGACACCTTTGTGTTGCCGGCCCATTGTGAACAGGTGCAACTAGGCATTTGCTTGCTAATTGTAATACGACATGGTTTATGTCACAATGGTTTGAAGATGGTTTGTAAGTGTTTGTGAACATGTAATCTTCTATCCAAATCCTCGACAACCTTGATGGTGGTATGTTATACCTTCAACTCCTCGAGGTGCGAGAGTATACGATCAAAGCGATGTTCCAGGCATAGATGAAGAAAATATACAAATAGAGGGATCGAAATTACAAGGGGTGGAGGCCACCGCAAGCTTGGAGCCTGCATCGGCTAAGAATGATGGAAATACAGAAGTCGTAGAATTTTTTGAGAACGAGACAGACTCGTTATTTTGTGGTGACATGTCTATCGACCTTCTAGTGTATGCAGAGTTGTGTCAGGAGATTAACATGGGACCATAGAATACTTCATTCTTGGAGAATTGTATTACTCAATTTGTTGTTTAGATCATCCATAAAGGTAGATAAGATATGCATTTTAAGAGGGATTTTTCAAAAATGATTTTATTAATGTGCTTTGTATAGTTTAAATTGATTATTCTAACATTATTTTCCATCTGTGCAGGTATCGACATTTTCAGGATGAGTCGAGGGATGAGCGATGAGGAGTTTCAGGAGATGATGGCATGTATGTCTCCAAATCAGCTCGTGAGATTCAAAGATATAGCAGATCAAGAGTTGTCTCATTCTTCGTCAGGGCGCTCTGCTAGATCAGCTTCGGCGCGATCAGATGCTTCAGCTTCGAGCAGACGATCTCGACGCTCGCGACTTGGGCCAGAGGGAGGGACTGCGACTGCAAGAGGATCAGGGGGGTGCTGCTGTGGAGACACAGACGCGGTGTCTCCGTCTCATCGTTCAACTGGAGCTCGGTCACCTCCAGGATTTGTCACACCTGTGGGGACGTCCACTCCAGTTACTCCGGCTTTTGCGCAGCCGTCGGCAGATGTCACGCCTTTTGGTGGCACCCCCTCTGGTGGCACTCCTTTTGGTGGCACACCCTCTAGTGGCACCCCTTTGTGTGGCACTCCGGGAGAGGGTACCCCCGTCGGTACACCGGATGTTCAGGGGTCTCCTGGATATGCCCAGGAGCGTGGACGGAGATGGGAGAGGGCCCATACAAGGCACACTCCTAGGGATTATGGATACCTAGTGGATGGCAGGTCAGGAGCCATCATCATGAATGATGAGGGGAGGAGGGTGATGGCTCGCATGAGGGAGTTGTGCCAACAAGTTTTTCGGCACAACGTCCTGGATCATTGGAGGAACATACCGGAGGGGAGCAAGGAGTACATAGTAGCATCCTTGCACGAGGAGTTCCCGGTGCCAGCCGCAGTGGATAGATTCTCTACGGGCTGGATGATGGATTGCATGCGTGCATACATGTCACATAGACGATCCGACGCACGCAAGGCAATCAAGAGTGGGGCTCCAAAGCCCGAGTGGTTAGATGCAGACGACTGGCACCGACTGAGGGAGGAGGCTACAAATTCGCTAGGACGTTGGAGTCAGTAGCGGGAGGCGGCGAGGGCACGAATCGAGGCCGGATCGGTACATCATCTTGGGAGTGGCGGCCACATGACATATTTGGAGGACTTTATAAGATTCTCTTTTGTTTTGCTTATTTGTTTTTTTGAGATATTCTTTGTACTGACAATCATGTTTCTAACAGTTAGCATTTTGTTTTCTTTGCAGCACTCCATTACAAATCGTGATCCGCAAGGCCTTGAGACTCGATATGCGGAGAGGCACGGTCTCAGATCATTGATCGACCGATTGTATAGACGCGGCGGCCCAGTAAGTCACTCATCTTTCTTGTCCGTAGTTACCATGAGATATTTGAATGCATTGTTGTATGGTGGATTGATATGTTGTTTCTTTTTCTGCAGAATCCGTTTGATGCTCCTTTACAGCGGGAAGAGCTTTCGGGGGACGACGATTTGTAGCTCGCCCTTGGATCCTTAGAGCTCACATACCTTTAGTTTTTAGTTGCCCGATCTATGTAGACATTTTCTATGTATTAGTGATATTGTTTTATGATTGTACCAGTCGCATTTTATGCGATATCATGTATTTATTTCATCCATCAGTTTTATGATTTCAGTATACATTCTTTTTGTTTGCAAACGGTTTGTATGAAGCAGTGCAGAAACTATTTTGTATGGCTCTTATACAGCACACAGTGCTATATGTGGCAGGGCTGCCCTGCCACAAATTTTTTTTTTCTCTGTTACCGTCGCTATTTGCGTCGTAAATTTACTGCACGCGTCGCTATTGTCGTCGCTATCAGCGTCGCAAAATCTCTGTAACCGTCGCTATATGCGTCGCAAATAGCGACGGTTATAGCGACGATTCTATGGCGTCGCCAATAACGACGCTTTTTGCGACGACGGGGGCAAATTTTGTTGTTTGTATTTTCGTCGCTTTAAACGTCGCTATAAGGTCTATATCTTGTAGTGCTTTCAAGTGCCATGAGCATCCATGTATTTTTTCTATGTGTAAGCATCAAAAGCCTTTTCTTACATAATGATTCTAGGCTCACTGAATGATTTTTCATAATTAATGTTGGATTGGACCAAGGATTATGGCTCTTTGAAAATGTTTAGGTGTGGATGAAGGTAATATATGATTTTTTGTATGCAAACAAATTTACCTTTTTCTTGTGTTTTTTTTTGTAGATGTCGCATCCTGGTTTATCTAGCAATGACCCGGATTTGGATCGCATGAATGATACATTAGCCTTGTTCGGCAGGGGCGTCAATGCATTTTTTGGAGGTTTTCCTAGTAGGGAAGACTTCATGGGAGAGATGACCAGACACCTTGGCTGCTCTCCCACAGCAGGCGAGGTGTTTAGTGTCATGTCTGGAACGCCTTTAACGTCTTTGCCTGGCACTACTTCCCAAACTCCAATTGTAGGTAATCCACATGCAGGTACTCATACGCAGAATAGATCCACACATAGAGTCCAACGAATATCATCTGATTCACACACATGGAGTCACATTGACTCTACCTTTTCAGGGTTTACATGGGAGCCAAGAAATCTTCGGCTCGGTCTTGCTATGGATAGCCTGAACCCATTTGGTCTCCACTCAACTTCTCACATTGTCTGGCATGTAGTCCTTGTTAACTACAACATCTCACCCATGGCTTTCTACAAAGAAAGGATACCTGATCCTTAGCTTGCTCATTCCTAGCCGCTACAAAGTCAAAAATATGGATGTCTATCTCCATCCGTTAGTTGATGAGCTTAAGATCTTGTGGGAGGAGGGGGTCACCATGGAAGATATGAGCAAGCAATATATGGGCCATTCTCATGTGGACCATGCATGACTGTCTGGGATTCAGGGAGGGCTCATGTAAATAGGCTCCCATTTTCGTTGCTAATATCTATTATAGCTCGTTGGGATAGGTTTGGTTACCTTAGGTTTGTCAAGGAGAGGGACTGGGAGAGAGAAAGAAGAGAGAGAAGACTGAAAAGAAGAAGAATAAGAAGAGTAGAATAGAGAGAAAGACAGTTATGAGGAGAGAGAAAGACTAGAAGAGAGGGAGGAAAGATGTGGAAGCTTGGAGAGCAAGGTGAAGGAGAAAAAAGACTTGTATAATGATTTGATAATGAAAAATTAAGTCTCTCTCACCTTATATACCAACCAGTGTAGGTAGTATTTCCCCGTTATTAAATCCCCCTCTCTTACATTCCATCCCCACCTAAAGGTTTTTGCCCTAAAAAACAATTTAGGCACGTGTGCTAACTGGGAGGGGCCGATTAGAGTACTACTCTACGGCATTATTACAAGGGTATACTGATGAATGAAGAGGTATTATTGTGTAAGATGGGATATGGGGTATGTATGATACATGGGCCTTATTGGGGAGTTATAAACATGAGTTTTTGACCCAAATATCTGGAGTAAATGCGGGCTGCAGACAGTGGACATCATGTTGTTTACTACAAGACCCTGCTGTAGTAAATCTGTCATAACTTTCTGTGGGAGGCTCTGAACGGGGTGTGCTATACATCAAAACGGAGCTCTAAAGAAGTACTTTCAGCCCATGTATGGTGTGCATTGTTGTCTGTAGTGCAAAAAAAAAAATCTGCTTTAAAACAGAGTGCTGTCTGTAGTCTGTTTGGGGGAAAAGAGGGCCATAGTTAGCTAGATTTCAGCCAAATCTGCTTCTAAAAGGTATGGAAACTCTTCCAAAACTGAAGCTGGCCTCCAAAGAAGCTTCCTCGAGTGGTATACCTTGCCACTTAATCAAGTATTCCATGATCGAGCGAGAGTGAAGCCTCTTTTCCCTTTGTCCTATCAGTTTTTCGGGTATGTATTGAATGATATCTTCTTCATCTATCGATGGGAGTTCCTCAGCATAGTCCACTGCTAAGCCAATGAAGGGCTTCAACTAACTCACATGGAAGACATTATGGACCTTCGTAGATGGGGGTAATGCCAATCGATATGCCAAGTCTCCCACTCTCTTGATAATCTGGTATGATCCATAGAACCTGTGTGCCAACTTATTGCTGGACCCATCTTTAAGGGAGGCATGTCTAGACTTAGGCACTTTTAAGAGCACCAAATCCCCTTCTTGGAACTCCACATCCCGTCTTTTGTCATCAGCATAAAGCTTCATTTGATCTTGGGATCTCTTCAAGTCAGCTTTACACTACTGAAGTAAGGCTTGCATTCTATCCAATTCTTCTTTGCTTTGTGGATTTATTTTATCATTGAAGATAACCACAGGAAGGGGCACCTTGTAGCCATACAAGGCCTCAAAAGGTGAAACTCCAATGCTAGCATGTGTAGAGTTATTATAAGCAAACTCAGCCAAATGCAACCATGAGTCCCAAGCATGCTGCACATCATGACAGAAATGCCTCAAGTAAGTTTCCAGCCATTTGTAAACCCTTTCTGTCTGACCATCTATCTGTGGATGGTAAGCAGTGGAAGGGGCTAACTGAGTGCCCATAGAGCTGAAAACTGCCCACCAAAAGTTACTCATAAACTTAGCATCTCGGTCATGCACAATGACCTGTGGTAAGCCATGTAATTTGAAAACATATTTCATGAATTGGCTGGCTACTTGAGAAGCATTATACTGAGTCTTTGTGGGAATGAAATGGGCTACCTTTTTGAGTCTGTCCACAACTACATAGATGCTGTCCCAACCTTTCTTGGTCACCAGTAGGCCGGTAATGAAGTCCATAGTGATGTGTGTCCACTTGCCTTCAGGCATAGGCAATGGCTGAAGTAAACCAGTTGGTTTTAAGGTGCTGTCCTTGTTTTGCTGACAAGGCACACAGCCCAAGGCAAAGTCTTTCATATCTCTCCAAAGGCCCTTCCAGTAAAAGCTTTTAGCAATTTTGTCATAGGTCTTAAAGACTCCCAAATGACCAGTTATAGGGGCTGAATGCATCTCCTGCATGATTTTTTGCTTGAATGGGGAGGTATGAGGGATGGCAATTTGGCCATTATACCATAAAAGCCCATTTTTCAGCTGATATGAAGAGTTTTCCACACATTGTCCTTGTTGTACTTTCTGAAATACATTGTTGAAATCAACGTCTAACAGGTAAGCCTCCTGAAGCTCATGTATCCAATCACTGTGTAACTCCGTGATAGCAGAGACTTTACATGCCCACATCCTAGACAGGGAATCAACCACTACATTGTCCTTCCCACGAGTGTGGGTGATGTCAAAGTCATAGTTCTGTAAGGTGGCTACCCATCTCCTCTGCTTCGGAGTTAGAGTACTCTATGGTCGCTTTTCACTCTAAACCGGATGCCATACAAATAATGATGCCATTTCTTGATGGCATGAAGGATGGCCAGCATTTCTTGATCATAGACATTCATAACCCTCTCATTTTCAGCCAGCTTTCGGCTCTCAAAAGCTATGACCCCATGTTCTTGCAGCAAGACTGCACCAATTCCTCTCCCACTGGCATCACACTGAATGGTGAATTCCCTAGAAAAACTAGGGCATACCAAGATAGGGGTTGAAGTAAGTAAATCTTTCAACTGATTAAAGCCTCTATCTGCCAATGCATTCCAGAAAAATGCTTCTTTCTTCAGCCTATCAGTGAGAGGGGTGCAATAGTGGCATAATGCCGAATGAATCTGTGGTAAAATGAGGAGAGACCCAAGAATCCTCTCAAAGAGATAGTATTTGCACGCGTGGGCCAATCTTTGACACACTGCACTTTCTTTGGGTCAGCTCTAATGCTTGCCTCACTGACAATGTGTCCCAAGTACTCAACCTCAGTCTGCATGAACGAACACTTTGTCTCCTTAGCAAAGAGTCTATGCTATCTAAGTGTATCAAATGTCTGCCTTATGTGCATAAGGTGAGCTTCCTTTGAGCGACTATAAATGAGGATGTCATCGAAAAATACCAATATAAATTTGAATAAGTAAGGCTGAAGTATTTTGTTCATGAGGCTCTGAAACGTGGTTGGTGCATTAGTCAAGCCAAAGGGCATGACTAAGAAGTGATAGAGCCCACAATAAGTCCTGAATGCAGTCTTTATCTCATCCCTTTCACGCATGCGTATCTGATGGTAGCCGGATCTCAAATCAATCTTTGTGAAATACTTAGCTCCCTTCAACTCATCTAACAAGTCGTCCACCCTAGGAATAGGGTATCTATTCTTGATAGTGATCTTATTCAGATCTCTGTAATCAATGCACATCCTAAAAGTGCCATCTTTCTTTTTGACCAGCAAGATAGGTGATGCAAAAGGGGATGAGCTAGGCTCAATGAATCCCATATCTACTAAATCTTTGACCTACTTGGCCACTTCTTCTCTTTGACATTTGGACAACCTGTAAGGGGGTTTATTGATTGGCTTGGAGTGGGGCTCCAAATCAATGGGATGATCAACCGCTCTCTTGGGAGGTAATGTTGTAGGTAACTGAAACAAGTCACCATACTCCACAAGTAGAGCCTTGAGGGCTGAATTATCATGCATTTTTTGGGAATGATCTGCATTTTCCCTGTTTAATTGCAGCACAAAAATTTGGGAGCATTTCTTGAACTCTTTCTTGAGCTGTTTGGCTGTAATAAGCTGAAATTCACTGTTGCTTTTAATTCCCTGCAGGTGAACAAGCTGTCCAGCCCTAAAAAACTGCATGTACAGCAATGAAAAATCCATGGAAATGGTACCCAAAGTTTTTAGCCAATCGCAGCCCAACACAATGTTTATCGGCTCCATATTGAGTGCAATCAAATCCACTTTCTGCTCATAATTTTCAGCAAGCTTAATAGGTATAGCTGGGTATACATGAGTACTAATTTCCTCACTCCCATTGGCCACTTGCACCCTCATTGGTTGCTGTAAATCAGAGACAAAACATTTTAGCCTGTCCATGACTGCTCTATTTATGAAACTGTGTGTGCTACCACTATCTACCAAGATAAATACATCTTTCTCGTGAATCTTGCCTTGAAGACAGAGTGTTGGGGCTCTTAGACCCTGTCCAAGCATCCAAGGAGATAGTACAAAAAGTGGTAACAACATGTGAATCATTCTTATCACCCATATTTACATCTACATGACTGCCGGGGTCAAATGGGAAGGTGTCAGCCGAGTCAAAGAATTCTTCTTGCCCACATTCCTCTTCAACCTCATCATTTTTTGCCGTGATTGCAAAGGCACTTGCATCCTCATGATCCTCATCAAATTCATAAAAGACTAACATGCTATGTACCCTTGCTTTTGCATTCCTATAAGCACATTTAGATGCATGCTCGGCTATATACTTTTTCCCACATTTAAAGCAAAGTCCTTTTTCTTTCCTCTCTTTGTAGAGGTCCATCGGGATAGAGCGTTGACCAACAAAAGCTGAAGCATTTTTACCCCTGCTATCCCCTTGTATATTTTTAGCTCTTCCTTGGTTTCCAGTCCTGAAATTACTATTTTTCCTAGAGGCATTAAAGGTGGGGTATGCGGGGATCTTTGGGGGTGTTGAATGGCATATTTCCACCACCATAACCTGCCCCAAACTGCCCGGGTCTTACAGCACTTCTTTGCTGCCCAAAATGTGGTTGCATAGGTCCTCTTTGCTGCCCAAACAGTGGGGCTGAGATGCCCCTCTTTGCTGTCCATGCTGAAATGAACGTCTCGGTGGTACTTACGAGAGTACCTTTCAGCCAACTCAATAGCTTTGAACAAATCTGATCGGCTTTGGGCTGAAACATCAGCCGAGAGTTGGGGATCCAAACCACAAATGTACTTGTGAAGCTTTGCATCATCACTAATGGACTCAACATACATTGTGAGATTGAGGAATTGGTTTGTGTAGTCACGCACCATCATCCCATGTTGCTTTAATCCATACCATTGGCTTGCAAGCTTCTCCTTCTCAACCGGAGATACAAAGACTTGAATCATAAGGGCTTTGAATGCATCCCAAGTGTCAACAAGCTGCTGATTTTCCCTCTTTATGTACCGCCACCATGTGTGGGTAAAGCCCTCTAAGTGTATCGTGGCAAAGTGTATCTTTTGATCGTCATTTCTTGGCATTATGTCAAAGTAGTCTTTAAGCTTCGAGAGCCATTCTTCTAATTTAGCTAGGGAGGACGACTGGCCATTGAACTTTGAGAAGATGATTTTGTCTCTCAACTCCCTTTCATGGTTGGGGGGCTGTCCCATATACCCAAAGTGGGGCTGATCCATTGGGCTACCAAGAAATGACCCATTGTTTGAGTAATTCCTTCCAAAAAAGACAGCTGAGTACGCATAGGTGGCATGGGTATGGTTGGTGGCTAAGAGTTACTTCTTATACCATTGTTTGTGGGCTCCTCATGCCTTTGTGAGGGCTCTCCTTGTTCAAAGCTAATGTTGGGAATGCCCATTCTTCCCAAAATACCTTGGGTACTTGCATAGGCTACATTCACAGATGGGATGGTTACTCTTTTAGCTTGCATGCTTGCTCTATCCTCTTTTTCCTTGCCTTTCATTTGGGAATCCATCCACATTGAGAACTTGGCTGCAAGTGCTTCCATGGTAGAGGTTATTTGGCGCATCTCCATCACACCATTTGAGCTTGACCTTCCATTACTTCCCTATGCCTCTCCGCATGTCTAGTCTCGTGTGAGCTAAGGGTATGATTGAGTGTACTAAGACTTTCCATGGAGTGAGAGAGATCTTCCTCTTCAACCTCAAAGTTGGTGTCATCCCTCGGGGTGCGCGCATCCCTTATCTATTACTAAACATCTTCATTTTCTTTGTTTTTCCCCCTGTTACCCACCATGTCTCGGTGCAGTCCCACGAGACCACCTGTCACTGTTTTGGCTATAACTAGAGCTAGAAAAATCCGATTGAATTACTTTTTTATTCAAAACAGAGCCATGATTCCCTCTTTGAGATGAGCATAGGCATGTGTTCCCAGGTTTTATACAAAAATCTTTGTAATCAGAAATGTGGGAATATTCTGTGAAGTCCACACCTAGGAAAGGCCTACTTTGGGCTGTAAGTATTTGGTATGCTCCAAGTGGGTCTCCAAAACTGAGCTGGGTTCTTGGCAAGCCCTGAAGGTACTCTCCAAGGTCAGCACCTCAATTCTTGGGAGTGGCAACACCTTTGCAAATGCAAGCAATTTCTCCAGCACCCTGAAACAGTCAGAGGGCTGAAATTAGGTTCTCCTTCTATTGCACTGTGGGATTCACTGTTTGGTTGGCATCATGCATCACTTGAGCACCCCTTAGCATTTTTGGCATCACTTCAGCATTACTGAGCATAAGAATAAGCATTCCCATGACCATATCAACAAGATAGGCTCTCATACATGCATAATCACTGCCATTACTGCATATATGATTGCATAGGTGTATCCAATGATACATACATCCATCTTCAACCCAAGTAAGGCAATGCATTCCCATACATCACTGCATACATAGCTGCATGTGTATCTAAAGATACATTTGCTGAGGTACATCCATACATCCCATGCACACAAGAGTGTGTCATGTCATAGTCATCAAAATTCCATCATGCCAAGTCAATTTCTCAATTTCCCAAGAAGTACCTGCACCTGCAAACGAGTTTTGGACTTCAGATCACCGAGAGGTGGGCAAAGTTCCCCCCGGGCCCACCCCTTCAGGGTCTTTGATGGCAAGGGAGGGTCACCTCTCTTTTGTCTTGCCACCTCGCCTAGCATCGGGCTTTTCCTCACCCGGAATATACATGGCAGACATTTATTAACTAAACACCCAGCATGAGATGCATTTTAGGAATGGAAATTTTGAGCTTTTCATAAAGTGCATGGAATTGGAATTGGGAATAGGGATAGAGATATTACCGGCAGTGATGCATTGCCTACTCACCCTTATACAATGGATTTCTTAATCAATTCTTGGCTCAGCCCATTCACAAGAAGCTAAACGGGTTATGGGTAAGAAAAAATATAATCTCAATGAAGCTTCAGCATGAATAAAATCCATTCCAATGCCATAAGATCAAATGAGAATGACTGAGATTAATATTCAGCATGCATACACTATTTGAGACTCCTATTACCTACTTGGACTCATGCATCCTCTCAAACAAGTGGATAGGATTCAACAAGAGGCTTAATGGGAGAGAATGAGAGCCAATAATCGGTTACCTTGTGTTGTTTGATGAAGATTACAGCCACTAATGCCACTTCAGTCCTTCATGAGAGCTCCAATTTGATCCCGCATGCTCCATAGCTCCAAAATGGTTGTGCTCCATCAAGAAGAGATGAATTCAAGCCTAGGGGGGAAGGATTCTTCCATGGGGGAAGGGCATTGCTTGTATAGACTGATCAAGAGAAGGATTCCTTCCAAATGAGCACTCCATAATGCCTTCTTGCTTCCAAGAAGCCTTCAAATCCTGAGAATGAGCTCCAATGTGGTTGTACCTTGGAGATAGGATGGCTCAGGACCTTCCCATGAAGAGCTCTTGTTAAAATTGAAGCTCTACTTCCATAGCCATGGCTGCCCACAAGTGCATGCCTTCAAATCTTGCTTCTAATCTTCTTCCCGTGCTTCTTGATGGCCAAATCTTGAACTAGGCTTAAAGAGGGAAGTCCCAAGACCAAGAAAAGACCAAAATCTTCAAGATTTTTGAGCTTAATGCCAAGCTTTCATGGCTACCATGGACTGCACATGATCAGGGTTTCTGAGGTGGAAGAGAAGTCCAAGAAGTTGAGAAAGAAGGCTTCAATCTTGCCTAGGGGACCTGCAATAAGCTGGGAGTGAGAGCTAGGAAGGAGAGGAGGACTGGGGTACTGTCAATCTAGCCAAAAAGCAGCCACGTTTTGCACTGGATTTTACGGGGCTGCTCGTGGAGGGTTGGAGATGGTCACCACAGCTTCAACACTGCTTGCCATTAGTTGCTCTTGAGCTCCAGGAAAGTAAGGAATAGGGCTGACACTCCATGGAAGAGAAGGGAGCAAGATTTGGGCCTGATTTTCTCCATGGAAGCTTGCAAGAAGCTTGAGAAATGAGGACAGAGAAGACCCTCCCTGAAAAGTAACCCCAACTAGACTTTCTTCTAACTCCTCTGACCATGGTTACTAAGAGTTTACCTTCAAAATGGGCCAAAAATGACCCACGAGCTACTAAAGTTGGTCTTCCTTCCTCCAAACTTGGTCCAAGCTGTCATTAATGCTCCTGCCTAGAGTCCTTGCGGTCCAAAATCTTTGGAAACTCCCCTATTGCTCCCTATACCTGTGTATCTGTGACTCAAAATTCCATGTGACTAGAAAGTTGTAACTGGGTAAAATGAGGGACTAACTAGGACCAAGAACCTAGGCTCTAATACCAATTGTCAAGGAGAGGGACTTGGAGAGAGAAAGAAGAGAAAGAAGACTGCAGATAAGAAGAAGCAGAAGATCAGAAGAGAGAGAAAGATAGTTACGAGGAGAGAGAAAGACTAGAAATGGAGAGAGAAATACTAGAAGAGAGGGAGGGAAGACATGGAAGCTTGAAGAGTAAGGTAAAGGAGAAAGAAGACTTGTATAATTATCTGATAATGAAAAATTAAGTCTCTCTCACCTTATATACCAGCCAATGTAGCTAGTATTTCCCCATTATTAAATCCCCCTCTCTTACAAGGTTATCATGCATGTCCATTGTGTGGACCACAGTTAGACTCTCGAAGGTCACGAATATGAAGAAGATGGTATATCAAGGAAACACCACTTTCTTGCCAGAGGGTCATGAACTAAGGAAAGGTTTTCTTAGACGACCTCTAGGATGAATGAACGCCCAAAGCTAGTACGAGTTGAAAATAGTCTACATGGAATCACATCCAAACAGAATGGCACGATTTTTTCTATGAGTTGTCGTATTGGACCCACTTATAGATCAACCGTGTGTTGGATCCCATGCATATTTTCAAGAATGTGGGCAACTTACTATGGGACCACATCATAGGAAAGACACTGCAAGGGCATGAATGGATTTTAGGAAGGTAGGCAAGATGGAGATGCTTTGGCCATAGTCGATGGCCATAGTCGAGTGGTGATGATAGTCGCTTCATGCAAATATCTCATGCTCCTTGGGTTTTTTCCACTAAAGAAGAGCACATTTTGAAGCAAATTATCAAGTCTATCCAACTAGTATGATACATTCTCTCAAATCCACTTTTTCTAAAGACGACCAACTATCATGGATAAAATCCCATGATTGGCATAACATATGTCAGGTTTGTACTTGCCTTGATTGTAAGTGGCCTACATATTTTGCTATTTCGATTCTAGTTGGTGTTCGTAATGCTTTTTAATTCGTGGCAATTTGTTCTATCGATCGCAATTGCAGGATGCGTCACTCCAAAAATACGCAGGACTATTTATAGGTTGTCAAATTTAGTACAATGGATCTCACAGAAGGAGATCAAGTCATCCTCTATTGAATCCGCAAGGCAGGGAGTAGTGGAGATGATTTGTCTCTTTGAGAAGTATCTACCCACTAGTATGCTCACCATACAAACCCACCTCCTGGTGCATCTTATAGATGAAGTGGAGATTGCTGGACCTCTCCATACGTGATGAATGTTCTTCTTGGAGCGCTTTATGAAAACCCTGAAAGGCTTTGTGTGACAACGAGCTCGTTATCCAGAAGGTAGCATGGCTGAAGGTTTGCTAGTGTCGAAGGTATTAGTACATATTTCAAAATGGCTACCAATGGTTGATTCTAACAATAGTATGCTATGGTTGGTGAAGGACGATGTTAGACTGATCGAAGATATGGTAGTTGGAAATGGGGTAGAAAAAAGGTTGAATGTTGCAATGGAGGATAAAGTGAATCGTTTTTGTATATTGCACTATGCATCCATGGAGACGTGGCTCGCTAGGTACGAGCAAGCCAGGAAAGATAAAAAAGAAGTGTGATCGGAATTTTGACGCAGTACGCATCATCGACCGATTCGATGTCTTGAGGGTATGGAGAAGATGCCATGTTTTATGTCTATGCGATACCGTCATATTAAAATGGACTGCTTTTATTCAAAGTTTCCACCCACTTATCCAATATCAACCTGGAAAAGAGAATTTTGTTGCCGATGCCTTGAGTAGAAGACCAACTATTCATAATATCTCTGTGATATCTTTTGATTCCCTTATCCCTATGAAATATACCTATGATCAAGACCCCAATTTTCAAGCTGATTGGAATAAATTAATTGCCAATAACTAGATTCCAATTGATTCATTGTCTTATGCTGATGGATTTATGTTTTATGAGAAAAGATTATGTGTAATTATTCCATTTAGATCATTTGTGTTGCACAAAATTCATTGTCCCCCATATCAAGGCTATAGAGGTATTATTTTCACTTTACGTTGTTATGGGAGAGGTGATCGAGAGCAAGCCTCACTCACAATCCGATAACGAGATGTTAAGGAGTGCCGGTTGGGGTAATTGACTTTTTCGAATGCACAACTCAATTTGAAAAATTCAGATATTCGATAAAACACCACAAAACAAGACTAAAAACAATGCCTCTTATAGCTCACAAAAAATTTAAAACCCGTATGCGGGTAGAGCATCACACAACCACACAATGGAAATACCATAATTCGAAAGCAAACCAAGATGAATATAT
Organism: Lygodium microphyllum; assembly: GCF_053477565.2. NCBI lineage: Eukaryota > Viridiplantae > Streptophyta > Polypodiopsida > Schizaeales > Lygodiaceae > Lygodium > Lygodium microphyllum. The sequence goes on from NC_141138.1 coordinate 123,791,928, forward strand.
TTTCGTACCTTAATAACCTTGAGCCGACACTCGGCACTTCGACATCCAAACGCTCCAACTTTCAAATTGGCATGACAAGAGCTCACTCTAGCATGCGACCCTCCACTCTCCTCTCTCACAAAGTACAATTGAAATCAAGGGGGAAAGCCCTTAACTCTCCATTCTCATCTCCTTATATAATTTTCTATCCACACTCACACACATTAGGCTTTTTGCTTTCAGCTTTTGGCTTTTGCTTTTCTACTGCTTTTCACTATTTTCGTTTTTTCTGCTTTATGCATGTTTGCAACTTGTTTGGATCATAACTTCGTCATTTGAACTCTGAATATAGTTGTTTAGGTACTCAAAACGATCGGAACGCATCTGATCGACAAGCCTACGCGAGTAAAATTACGAAAATCCATCAAAAATAGACCAAAATACCAATATTCGTAAATTACATCATTTTTCTCCATCTTTTATCTTGGACGACTTATTCCCTTCCTTAGCCTATTGTTCTTGTAATTGCACACACTTTCACCACATGTCTTCTTTTTCTTCAAGAAATACTTGCTGACGATGTAAAACGTACGACCTTTTTCCTTTGATCCTTGAGTCTTCAAAATGAATATTCTCTGGATATGAACGTGTTTTTTATGCAGTGTGTCCTAGTAGGAATATGCTATGAAAGATAACTCCATGCACAACCAAAACATGATTTGAAAAATATGCAATATCGGATCCATGATATGCAATCAATCAAGCCATGCTACACACAAAATAATGTATGCATTGAAGAATCGTGCCTAGCTTATATAGATGTGATCGTGCGTCATGCAAAATACAAACAAAATTCCTTATTAATTTAAAATTTATTATTTTCACCTCTCAACTCTCATAAGAAGATATGATATACTCCGCTCCACCTATCCTAAATCTCGCAATCACTCTAGAAAATGATGGTCCTCAAGATGTTGACCAGATATGAATAACCCATCCCACAATTGGCGACGTCCTTCACGACCCTCTATCTCACCCAACCACCTCACACTCTCAACCAGAGGTTCCTAACTTTGTGATGAGCATCCCAAATGGTGCGTGCAAGAAATATGCGTGCTCAATGACAGGTGCTCTCTCATGTGCGTGTGCATCTAAGATTTATTGCATATAATTGCAGCAGACCTCATGCCGTGCTAGTGCTCAATGATGGTGTAAAAGTGCATAATCCCAACCCATGGCATGGCAGTATTTGATAAGAACAGGAGACGACCCCCGAGTGCAGTGCATCAACAAGTGCAATGTGAAGTGCTCGTGAACCCATGATCCGTGTGATGTGCAAAAGTTTCGACAAGAAAACATATCTAGCTCCTCAATGTTCAGTAGCTATTGACAAACACAAGCTTCATCCTGTTCAAAAAAATACCAAGCTCGACCAAGGCTATCAAGTTTCACACTCTTAACAAATCAAACAAAATGACAGAAGCAAATCCTAAGCTAGACAAACACAAGCAATCCAATTTCAAAATAACAAAACAAATTGTCACACAAACAACTAAGTTAGCACAAATCAAACCTAACTACAGTTTGACTAGGGTTTTTCAGTTTTCACAAAAACGCTTGATATATTTAGCCCTGCCCCTAGTCTGCAAACATTTATGTGTAGCAGTTACTTTCATAAAACGATGCAACATTTATGAGCCAATCAAAAATCAAATCCAACGATCTATCCACAATCTTCTCAATAAACACAAATGGCACATTTCTCTCAAACAACTCCTTTACAGGTAGACAAAACTCATCCATGAAATTCTCATCAAATTTTTTGAGATAATCCTCTCCATCTAAGGAAAATACATCATCCTCCAAATTCTTTAAATCTCTCAAATCATAACCACACTCAAAAATATTCAAATCCCACAAATCCCAACCATAATCCAAAATCTTTATATCCCACCCATCCTCCCTAGGAAAAACCATGTTATTTTTAGAGTCTCTAAATAAAATTTTGACCCTTTCTTTGTTGCCAATCTCAAATTTATCCATTGATTCATCTACAACTTCTCCTAAAGATACTATGCAAGGATCTCCCAACTCAATCTCCAAATCAAGCACAACATCAAAAGGAGTCAACTTCGGACTCATAACACCACCAACAACATCCACAAATGGGGTCACTTCAGGACACCCAACCACATCACTCAACTCATCAACAATACAAGACTCCATCAAGTCTTTCACACACAAAGAGTGGTAAACACGTTCCATAGTATCCTTACAAGAAACCTCACAAGAATCTAAAGAAACTTTCACCTCTACATCATCACAAATAACATCTTCACAATACAACAATTTTGGGTCTAAAACCTCAACCAAAGACTCCTTAACTACCATGTCCTTAACTTCCTCCTCACAAATACCTTCCAACTCTATTTCCTTGGTTTTAAATCTCTCTTCCCTCAAATTTTCAATTCTTTTTAAAGCCTTACTCAAATTCTCTCTTACATTCTCATCAACGTCACTCTCAGGGTGCTTAAAACCCCAATTAGAATCATCACAAACAACATCAAAAGCTTTAGGAGAACTGAAAGAAACTAAAAGACTATCAGATGAAGTTTTCTCTTCTACATTGTTGCCTAAAACAACCGAACAATTATCTACACAACTATCAAGGAGTAAGAGATTAGGTCTACTCAACACAACATCATCAACACCACAAACAAAAGCCTCTCCAGGGCTACTCAAAACATCACCAAATAACTCACAAGACTCAACTAAGTCAACAATACCAACACCAAAATCACAACAAGAGTCAGAACCTAAAACCTCAATACTCTCTTGATTAACAAACTCATAACCAAACTCAACAAACTCATCAGGCAACAAATTCGAACCCTTAACTTCATCTTGAAAACTTACAGTTTCTAAGCCCTCCCCCTCATGGTCTTCTAACAAACTCAAAAATTCATCCTTTATTCTCTCTTCATCTTTCAAGCAATCAGATCCATCTATACTATCACCAAGGCAAACAAGCTCACTCTCTAAATTTTCTTTACTCTCTTCAACACTGCCATGACTATAAAAACTTTCATCACACCTTCCCTCATCAGAAATATCAAAACTTTCTTGACTCTCATCCTCTCCCAAGGAACATGAGAACTCTGGGTCCTTAAAACAATCTGGTCTCTCATTTTCTTCTTTACAACTCAGATCCATTTCTGGCTCATCTCTATAGTCCTTAAGCTCCAAAGTATCATCAATCGATCCCTCTTCTTTAGTTAAATCACTAATCATTGAACTAGAAGTGTTTGTGGTCAATGGGTATGAATTCACACTCCTAGACTCTTCACTCCAATCAGTCAAACAAGTATTTTTCTCCTCAACCACCCTAGGGAGTTTCTCCTCACATACTTCAATTGATTTCTCACAAGTCAACTCATCTCTCCTAAATAGAGAATATAGTATACCTCTCTCAGAATAGGCATAACTAACTCTCTTCTCCTCAAAAACTTTTCTCTCAACTCGCCTTGAACTCAACTTTTCCCTTGGTTCATCAAACCCTAACTCTTTTTTTCTTTTGGTCTTCCTCTCTTGATATTGAGCTATCTTCACCGCTTCCTCAAAAGTCTTAGGGTTTTTTACCTCTAATTTCACTCTCCAATCTTCTAATTTCAACCCATTCACAAAATACATTATCTTCAGCATTACTGGGACTATCTCACCTTCTAACAATGTTAAACTCCATCGATTTCACAATCTTTCAAACTCCCTAGCAAAATCCTCAACACACTGATCATCTTTTTGAACACAAGTTTCTATTTTCGCCCATATCTCACATTGACTTTCTCTTTTTTTAAACCTAAATAGAAAAGCATTTTTAGTAGTCTCATAGTCCAAATTTTGTCTCCTAAATTTCAAGTTAATCTCAAAGTCAAGCAATCAATTTCGTGCTTCTCCCTGCAATTGATATCTAAAAATTTGAAGTTTATCCTCAAGATTAGTCACTCTCTCTATCAAACAACACAGCTCTATTTTTTTTAAAAAAAAATTGGGATCTTCGGTATGATTATCATGGAACTCAAGAAATTCATTAGCCATTTTCAACAATCACAAGAAATCAAAACAAACTCACATTCAAAATAACAACAATGTCAATTTCAGCACTCCTCAGTGGGGGCACCAAAAAAGAGATGTTACGCGAGAGGTGATCGAGAGCAAGCCTCACTCACAACCCGATAACGAGATGTTAAGGAGTGCCGGTTGGGGTAATTGACTTTGTCAAATGCACAACTCAATTTGAAAATTTCAGATATTCGATAAAACACCACAAAACAAGACTAAAAACAATGCCTCTTATAGCTCACAAAAAATTTAAAACCCGTATGCGGGTAGAGCATCACACAACCACACAATGGAAATACCAATAATTCGAAAGCAAACCAAGAGGAATATATTCTCGTACCTTAACAACCTTGAGCTGACACTCGGCGCTTCGACATCCAAATGCTCCAACTTTCAAATTGGTATGACAATAGCTCACTCTAGCATGCGACCCTCCACTTTCCTCTCTCACAAACTACAATTGAAATCAAGGGGGAAGGCCCTTAACTCTCCATTCTCATCTCCTTATATAATTTTCTATCCACACTCACACACATTAGGTTTTTTGCTTTCAGCTTTTGGCTTTTGCTTTTCTACTGCTTTTCACTATTTTCGTTTTTTCTGCTTTATGCCTGTTTGCAACTTGTTTGGATCATAACTTCGTCATTTGAACACCGAATATAGTTGTTTGGATACTCAAAACGATCGGAACGCATCTGGCCGACAAGAAAACACGGGTAAAATTACGAAAATCTATAAAAAAATAGACCAAAATACCAATATTCGTAAATTACATCATTTTTCTCCATCTTTTATCTTGGACGACTTATTCCCTTCCTTGGCCTATTGTTCTTGTAATTGCACACACTTTCACCACATGTCTTCTTTTTCTTCAAGAAATACTCACTGACGATGTAAAACGTACGACCTTTTTCCTTTGATCCTTGAGTCTTCAAAATGAATATTCTCTGGATATGAACGTGTTTTTTATGCAGTGTGTCTTAGTAGGAATATGCTATGAAAGATAACTCCATGCACAACCAAAACATGATTTGAAAAATATGCAATATCGGATCCATGATATGCAATCAATCAATCCATGCTACACACAAAATAATGTATGCATTGAAGAATCGTGCCTAGCTTATCTAGATGTGATCGTGCGTCATGCAAAATGCAAATAAAATTCCTTATTAATTTAAAATTTATTATTTTTACCTCTCAACTCTCATAAGAAGATATGATATACTCCCCTCCACCTATCCAAAATCTCACAATCACTCTAGAAAATGATGGTCCTCAAGATGTTGACCAGATATGAACAACCCATCTCACAATTGGTGACGTCCTTCACAACCCTCGATCTCACCCAACCACCTCACACTCTCAACCAGAGGTTCCTAACTTTGTGATGAGCATCCCAAATGGTGTGTACAAGAAATGTGCGTGCTCAATGATAGGTGCTCTCTCATGTGCGTGTGCATCTAAGATTTACTGCATATAGTTGCAGCGGACCTCATGCCGTGCTAGTGCTCAATGATGGTGCAAAATGTGCATAATCCCAATCCATGGCATGGCAGTATTTGATAAGAACAGGAGATGACCCCCGAGTGCAGTGCATCAACAAGTGCAACGTGAAGTGCTCATGAACCCATGATCCCTGTGATGTGCAAAAATCTCGACAAGAAAACATATCTAGCTCCTCAATGTTCAGTAGCTATTGACAAACACAAGCTTCATCCTGTTCAAAAAAATACCAAGCTCGACCAAGGCTATCAAGTTTCACACTCAACAAATCAAACAAAATGACAGAAGCAAATCCTAAGCTAGACAAACACAAGCAATCCAATTTCAAAATAACAAAACAAACTGTCACACAAACAACTAAGTTAGCACAAATCAAACCTAACTACAGTTTGACTAGGGTTTTTCAGTTTTCACAAAAACGCTTGACAACGTATATTGATTGAAGATTTCTACTGGCCACAGATGGAATCTGATGTTTCTAACTTTGTATCTGAGTACTTAATTTGTCAAAGAGTTAAGCGACACCATGGTAAGCACTATGGTTTGTTAATGCCTTTACCAATTCCTGAAAGACCATGGAAACATATTTCAATGGATTTTATTACTAGTTTGTCTAACACTCAAGCTAATGACGATATGATTTAGACTATTGTAGATCGATTTAGCAAACATGCATATTTCATTCCATGCAAGAAAACATTAACTGCATCTCAAGCTGCTCAATTGTTTTTGAAAACAATTTTCACTAACCATGGTTTACCAAAAGTTATTATTTCTGATCGCACTTCTAGATTCTGCAATAATTTCTGGACTACTTTGTTTGCAAACTTAGGAATAAAGATTTATTTTTCATTTGCATTTCATTTTGAAATAAATGGACAAATAGAAGCTACAAATAGTACAATCTTGGATCTTTTATGTGCATACACAATTTCAAAACCACAAACATGGGATACACACTTGCATTTACTTCAATTTGCATACAATAACACTCCACATACAGCTACACGGAAATCACCTTTTGAAATCATTTATGGATATAGATTGCCTACACCTATTACTTCATTGTCAAACAAAGTTAAAGCTGCTAATGATATTTTCAATATGCATGCTACTATTTTTTATGAAGTTAAAGATATGATTGCGAAAGCCCAATAGTCATATACTAAATAAGCTAACAAGAAAAGAAAATCTATGAATTTCACAATTGATGATTATGTTTGGTTACGAATTGAAAAGCGAAGACTACAAAGTGTTGAGAAACATCCTGTTGTAAAGTTAGCTCCTAGATTTTATGGACCTTTTAAAATCATTCACAAAATCAATGACAATGCCTTTAAATTAGAACTACCCCAACACTAGAAAATCCACAATACTTTTCATATGAGTTTGTTACGACCTTTCAAAGGCCAATTACATGTCCACCTTGTCTATGAGAATCCTCCTTTTTTAGAAGAAGAAATTGAAATCCTTGAGCTCGAAACAATTTTAGACACTGATTATATGACCAGTAGAACTGGCCGTAGATATTCTAGATATTTGGTGAAATTTAAAAATCATCCTGTTGAAGAGGCCCAATGGATGCATGCTCATGACCTAAGTGCTTAACCCTCAATACTTGCTCCACATTGAGCTAATAGCAATTGAGGACAATTGTTATCCCACCTCGGGGGTATGATGCCAGGAGGCATATTCTACAGTGGATTTCGTGAGGTTTTGCGATGGATTCTGTAAAATAATATTATTTTCCACGGCTCGTACACAAGGTGGATTCCTTGTGCGAAAAGTTGATGGGGACGCCTGTTCTTTTCGGATGTCATGTTAATTTAATGTGCAAGTGGGTGATTTCATAGGGGATGATTTCACAAAATACATATTTAAATTAATGGACGTTTATGAGTTTAGAGTGCGCACTCGTATTAAATTAAGCTTAGGATAGAGTTCCAACCTATTTATTTATTTTTTAGTTGAAGACTGCTAGGTATTCACTTTTATCGATTTAATTTTATTATTTTCTAACAATTGTGAATGCTTCAGTTCATGTGTGGAGTAGGCGGCAGTGGCACTGGGAAGCACTGGGCGATAGTGTGTATTCAAGTTATTTAGAAGAAATTAACATTTTTGATGGGGGCGCGTCTTAGGCATGGCGCCAATATTTATTTTGATACACTTGATATATATTTATTATTTTGTATGCGCATGGATGCACGGTTTAAATATTCATTATTGGTCATTGTATTTGGGCACAACACGACTCTTGGGGTGCCCAACCACTTTATTCTTTATTTAGAGAAAAGCAAACACAAAATCTAAAGCATGCTTATTGTAAATTTGGGCTATTTTTTAGCTTGGAGATGAATAAAATATTAAATACATGCTTTGTGAAGGGCTCACACAAGGCATGGGGGGAGATTGCACCCAATTGGTCTCTTTTCTTCATGTCGTGCAAATCCTCTCTCTTGCTTTTTGAACTAAAGTAGAGTTCTTTTATTCTTGGGGACCTTCTGACGCTTGCTACGTATGCATATAGCATCCGATTTGCACACCATAGAGAGAGAGAGAGAGAGAGAGAGAGAGAGAGAGAGAGAGAGAGAGAGAGAGAGATGCATAATTGCCTTTTATAGGCAATCATGTATCTCTCTTTACAATTTTTTTTTGAGATGTGTAGGTAGACTCCTCGGTAGACATATAGAATGTGTTTGGGGTTCAACTCCCTTTGAGTTTATCTTCCTAATTGCCTTTTGTAGGTTTGATGTGTGCAACCACAAAGATATGGTTACAAAGACATGTGCAACAACAAAGGTATGACTTTTCTAGACAATGAGGTGACTACATTTGGGAAGAGGTTTTCTCTAAAATTTTCCCAAAGCATTTCAAAGCTTCATCATGATTTCTATCTATCAAGCTAAATAGTAACAAGTCAAGCCAAGTCCAAAAGACTATGTTCAGTACTAGAAGCAACTCCTCATAATTTTAGACTTTTTGTCCTTCTAGCAATGGCCAAATAGATCCATCAACATCCAAATGTTGCTTAAGAGGGGACTTGCCATCGTAATGTGGAAAAACATTAGGGCCAAAAATGTTTCAAAATGGCACTCATAAGAAAATGATTAAGTTGCTAATTAGAAGAGGTTTAGAAAAGAAAAACCCTTCAAATTTGGCTACTTGGACATGATTAATGAGAGAATATATGATTCATTTAAGAGGTCGGGTATTAAATATCTTCAATCTTTAATGGACGTTAAGTATCACCTTTTCAGTCTTATTCTCTTAAAAATTGCCAAATCTTGTATTTTTGAATTTTCGCACCAAAAGACATCACTCATTTGTGTTCCTCGACGCTCATTTTCTGAATCTCTCTTTCATATGGTTTTTATTTCCTTCTCTGTGATATTGTTGTCCCGTTTAGGGTTCCCTACCAAAATGTTTACCAGTACCTCTTCTATCAATTCAAGCGCAGCCCCACCACGCAAGTATAAACTTACTATTCAGTTAGATCGTGTCTATTCATCTTTGAGGACTATACGCCATTGAGCATTGTTGGACAAGGATGAATCTAATAGGTTGCGATTACAAGGAAAGAAGCATGTAGACTTATGGATGGATGGAAATATTTATCCTTCGGAACCTTCTACAGGTAAGCATCCTCTGTTTTATAATATTCACAACTTCATGAGGTATGTTGGAGATAGTTGTGATGGGATGCTTGGCTATTGCATGAGGTTATATTCTGCATCTTTTACATTTATAAAACAAATGCACGAAATGAAGGAAGCATTAACATTGGCACAAAAAACTATTTCTAAGCTAACGAACAAGGTTGATAATTTAGAAAACTCTAATCAGTCATTGCAATAAAAATTATTGCGCTCGAAAGAAACTCTAATAGGGTTTAGAAAGAGAAAAATACCACTTAAAAATATAATGTACTTGTGTAGTCGGGTGAAGAAAAGGAGACTAAATCTTGCAAAGAGATGTGTCTCTAATATTTTAGGTATTAATACTCGAGAGAATGATGAGAGGATTAAAGAAACCATGACAAAGAAGGACATTATAAGGATTCTTAAATCACCTGAAAATGTAGACTTGAGAAGCCAAACTCTGAAAGAGCTAGTGAAAGATTTAAAAGGAACAGTTAAACCAGATGAAATAGTGGAGATATGTGACAGTATGGGTATTAGTCTCATAGAGGCTTTTGTGTTTCTCTCTAAATTGTGGTTTACAAATCTTAAATGTCATAGAATAAGTGCATTTGGTTTGCCTCGGCCTCTTGCAGTTTCAATTGCTAGGATAGCTATGAATCGTAGGATTCCAAACATTTTGGGAGTATATTCATATAGAAGGATCCATGCCCTATGAAAAACATAAAAAGAAATACCTTTTTTGAATGGAACGCATTTAATAATATTTGGATTGATCTTAAAAGAGTCCAAATTGCAATGGTCCATATGTATAAATTTACTGTCCAAGAATGTTATGGTATTTTGAAGTTTGCACTAAAATTAGATGAAGCACAGATTCAAAAGAACACCATATTGGGGAATATGGGAATTTCCCATAAGTTTGGGGCACGTGGTCATAACTTGAACACTATAACTCCAAATCAAGAGCTCTATAGCTCAATAGATTCCATTTTTCAAGTGCTTTCCAATGATAGGTCATATCATATGGTTTTGAGAAACTTATGGGCATGTTATCTGTGTGCCACCTTTTTAGTATTCAAAAAATGGGGATTGGGAGATTCCCAAACTCACTAATATTGTGTTAAAAGGACAAAAGATGGAAAGAGTCAGCATTTGTATCATGAATAGGGCATTGGATTACAATACCGACAGGGAGCCAAAACAACAATTTAAGATACAATCCCAGATGGAGCTTTGGTGGATTGGTGCGGCCCAAGTACCAATTGAAAGTCATAAAATCTTGAAATGGTTATTCTCTTATACAGGTATTCCATATATTACAAAGTCTCAAAGTGAAGGTGAAATGTTGATAGTCGATGGTGTTAGTAGTTTTAATGTGGAATGGCATATGAGTGCTGACTTAAAAACTATCAAATGTATGCTTGGAGTAAGTAATGGGGCCAATGCAAAATATCCTTGTATTTATTGCATGTAGAGTTTGGGATCCAAAGAATGGAGTACTTTGCAGCCCAGCAAGAAGAGCCCTGACTCGAAACTCTATAGATTTGAGTAAGTTCAAAAATTTGGATGGCTTATGGGATCCTATTCTCTCAATCTCTCTAAGGAACATTCATATTTATACATTACATGCATAGATTAGAATAATTGATAAGTTGCTTAGATTGCATCTTGACTATGCATATCCAATAAAACTAGTATCTTTGTCAGATGACTATATTGATAAATGTGAGGCTTTATTGTCAAAAATGGGTTTTCATGGAGGTCAAGTTCACCTAAGAAAGGATCCAAAAGCCTCAGGGAAAACAAGAGAGGTCTTAGCAGATGTCTCTATGAGGGGTGTAAAAGCTAGATGATTTCTAAGAAATCATACTGGTAAACAAAAGAACACATTGTGGGAGTGTTGGAGAGAGTTATGTGCAATCACAACAAATGTGGCTAGCACACTACGAATTGCATTCCTACGAATGGAGGTTTGGAGACACCTTGACATATTTTTAAAAATGCTTAGGGAACAAAAGATAACATCTAACTATTCAAAAGAGTACAAACGTTCAATTGTGAATCTTGTTCAAGCAATCAAAGAAGCTTGGGGAGAAAAGAATATTACGTTCTACTTGGTAAGATGGACATAAATTTGTACCTTTCTGTTTTGAAAACAAGGTTTAATGATTTAAACTGATTATTGCTTGTTGGGTTGTCACAGCATATTCTTGTTATTCATGGGCCTTATTTTGTGGAAGAGCAAGGGCCCCTAGCATCTTACAGTAGCCAAAGTATGGAGAAATCTCACTACCAAGCACACATGTCTTTCTTTTGGAGCACTAGACATGGAGGAGGAGCAACAAAAACCAATGCCCTTTAGGACCTATTCAATTGGTTTTTTCAAAGACAAATTCAAAGAACACAATAAATAAAGTGGAATCTAAAATACCAATACTATTTTCAAAATGTTATATACATGGCTAGCTTTTAGGAGCCTTTACATCCTCTTCCTCCTCGGGCATTTGTCCTCTATTGTTGGGGGTAAAGGCGCCTCCGCCGTGCCGCCCCGTGTATTACTACACTGACAGTACCCGGGGGTAAAGGCGCCTCCGCCGTGCCGCCCCGTGTATTACTACACTGACAGTACCCGCCACTGCACACTGCAGGTGGCGGGCGCCCGTCACGTCACTTTATTCTTTATTCTTTTAGTGACAGTTTGAATAAAGGAAGGCCCGGTCACACATTGTGACTGTTGGAGTTCCCATTTCTTGTCTCTCTCTTTCTTGCTCTTGCTCTCCCGCCATAGCTCGCGTGCAAGCTTCGATCCTTCTCACCTTTCAACTGGTATCAGAGCTTGGCATTCTCTTGCTCGAGCTCGACTCGGTGCTTCCCGACCTTCGCATCGACTCGCTTCACGCATTGGGTCTCCATCCCGGCAGCCATATCCGATCTCCCCGAGCTCCCGTCACTCCCCGGCTTCCCGAGCACCTTCCTAGCCTATTGAGACACCTTCAAGGCATTGATACTGAGGTATTTGATCATTCTTTCAAGGTTTTATTTCAGTCTACAGGTTGCAAACAGCAAGGGCAGCCATGGCTTCAAACCCGTGAAGCTTATTCTCCTCATATTGTGCCTTACACCTATCAAGGCTCAAAGAGGCTTGTCATAGGCCTTTGATAGGCCCTTCTTGAGCCCCCCATTACCCCCTTTTCAGCCCATGTGGAGCAGCAGCAAGTTCAGCACCAACAGGGCAGATTGCATCATTTTTTCCAGGCTGTGAGCACTCATCTACTTCAGCTCCACACTTGGCCATTGCTTCTTGCTCTCTACCTTGATCAAGAGGGCTATAGACTTCATGTTTGATGTCATTCAAGCTTTGGGCATTGGTCTTGATCTTTCGGGGCTGATTTCTTCAAATTTGGGACTGTCATAAACTGTCATAACAGGCTGAAAACAGGGCAGCACCATTGGCATTAGCATTTGTTGCTTATACTCCATTCCGGTTGTGCTATTTCATGCCCGTATGCGGTCTACATGATGCCTAGTGCCTTGGGAATGTATGCACATGATTATGCCATGATTTTGGCTTGAAATATTCGCTGATTTGGGACTGTTATTTACTGTTATACAGTGCTGGAAACAGGGCAGCCACACTTGGCATTGGCATTTAATGATTATACTCTACTCCGGTTACCTTGTTTGATGCCCGTATGCGGTCTACTTCCTACCCGGATGTATTGGGGATGTATGCATTTGGTTTGACCATGATTTTGGCTTGAATTTGGGGCTGAAATCTACTATTTAGAACAGTAAATACATGCTGGAATAACAGTGGGCTGAAGGTACTTTACATGCTTTGGCACTTACCTACCGATACCGGATGTATGCTTTGAGCTTTGGCATGATATCTCTGACATTTGGGGACGACTTGGAGCATATGTATGAGATTATGGGATGCTTTTGAGCTTTGCATTAGCTCCGTCTTCACTGGCATTTGGACCGACTCGGCATGCTCGTGGACCGCCTATGCCTCATGTCTCTGCTTGACAGTTAGGCTTTTGCATTACATGCTTTGGTTCGTGTATGCCATACCGACATTTGGAGCTTGGATTTGGATGTATTTGAGCATTCCCGGCTTACTTGATCACTGATCTTGGTTGCTATTTGGATGTCATTGAGTTGACCGAGAGCTTATTTGGGCTTATGTATTGCTTCATGGTTAATACGACCGGTGCTTCATGTATGTCATGCTCTCTCGGATGCGCTTGATGCATTGACAGGGTCACTTATCACTGGTGCTTTCTCTTGGGTTGTTTGAGCTTCTGAGCTCGCTTTGTACGCCTTTTGTGCCAGTGGGAGCATTTTACATGCTTTCTTGACCTTTGACAGTTGCATGCTATTGGAGCACTTACATGTATTTGAAGCAGTTTATGTCTTGAGCAGCTACATACACATTGAGACTTTGGGATCATACTCCGATCTTTATGGATATGCATTGATGTACTCTTGGTTCACAGGATGCTTATGAGCTGAGTCTCATATTTGGATCTTTCTCTTTGAGCAGATACCTATTTGTGTCAGGTTTTGGCAATTACAGGAACACTTTGCCTAGAGTGTCTGGGGGTGTGCCTTTCACTGGCAGATGTTATTTTGACATGCTTGGTGTTGAGCTCATGTTCTTTTCACTGTCATTGGCCTTGCTTATGTCCGTTTCATGCCGGCTTTGGACCTAGCATTGTTTGCTTGACATTGGATCCTATTTTGGGACAGTTTGCTCTCTAGACTGCATACCTGCAATTTATTACAGCAAGCAGTTATTGGTAGACTGAGGTGTACTTTTCATGCTGAAATATCCTGATTTGGTGTACCGCACCTAGTACTAAGTGGGCAGCAACTTTTGGCACACTTTGCTCACCCTTTGGACCCCGTTTTGGTCATTTTTGGGCAGTTTCTGCAGTAAAACAGCAAGCAGTTTTGGACTGTTTGGGCATTTCCAGCCTGCATAATGGCGTCATCTTCGCATGATAGTGCCATATTTAACATTACAAAGTTGGATGGTACCAACTACTCTTACTGGAAGAGTCAAATATGGCAGGTTTTGGTGCAGAAATCTCAGATTAAGCCACTTCGGTTGAGTGGGGAGCAGCCTGAAACTATGGACATTGACGACTGGCTTGAACTTGATGAGCTATGCAAGTCCACGATTGTATTGTCTCTCACTGAACAGGTACATTATAATGTATTTGAGGAAGCACAGAGTGCATGGGATCTATGGAATAAGATCAAGAATCTTTATGATAAGAAAAGTCCGGCGAGTCAGATGTACTGGTTGAAGCAGCTTATGGATCTGCGCATGAAGGATAATGCGACTATGTCTGCTCACTTGAGCCAGTTCCATGCTATACTGAAGAACCTGACTTCGCAGGATATCACCTTTGGAGAGGAAGTAACTCCTCTTTTCTTGCTTGGAACTCTGAATGAGTCATGGGATGTATTCCGCACTGCTCTTTGTGCCTCTAGTGCTACTCTAAAATTGGCAGATGTTGAGAGTGCTCTTCTTCAGGAAGAGGTGAATCGCAAAAACTTGGATGCCTCTCGTGGTAGTCATGCTTTGACAGTTAGAGGCAGGAATGACAGGTATGACCGTGGTAATGGCCGAGGCCGTGACTCGCAGAAGGGTCGGTCTAAATCTCGTGGTGGCAAGTCGCGTAGTAAGTCGCGTGGACGCAATGCAAATGTCACTTGTCATCATTGTGGGAAAAAGGGCCATATTAGACCACAGTGTCATGAGTTGCGCAATGAGAAGCGCAAGGATAAGGGGAAAGATAAAGTGCAGGAGAAGTCCTCTGATCGCAGCATAGTACCTACGAAGTCCAACGTCAAGATTGAGGAAATTAATGTCACGCAGACTGAAGAGTCCGATGGTGGTGATGAGTTTATACTTGCAGCTAGTTCTTCTGATGCTTCACACTTGACTGAGACACCTAGTATGTATGCACAGTGCTGGTTATTGGATTCAGGTGCGTCCTTCCATGTGACGCCTTACCGTGAGTGGTTTCACTCTTACCGTACTGTATCTGGATCAGTCAGACTTGGAGATGACAGGTCTCTTGATATTGTGGGCTGTGGAGATATTCAGTTGCAGTTTTCCACTGGCAGTTCCTTTTTGCTCAGGGATGTACGTCATGTACCTACGCTTACGCGTAGTCTTATGTCTGCAGGACAGTTGGATGATGCAGGATTTCATGTCTGTTTTGGGGATTCTGCCTGGAAGATTACCAAAGGCAGACTTGTGCTTGCTAGAGGCGCCAAGGCTGGTAGCCTCTATCCTCTTGTTGTATCTGGGTCTTCTGTAGACCATGTTTTGGCAGTGGGCTCTATCCCACATGTATCACTTTGGCATGCCCGTTTGGGGCATATGTCTTTGAAAGGAATGAAAATGTTATCTGGTTTGCAGTATCTTCCGCCTTTGGATTATGCATGTTTTGACTCGTGTGATCATTGTCTTTATGGTAAGCAGAATAGGTCTACGCATAAGAAATCGGGTAGGCCACGCATGAGTGAGCCCTTGGCATTGGTGCATTCCGATGTTTGTGGGCCTATGCCTTGCATGTCTATGGGTGGCGCGAAGTACTTCGTTACCTTCATTGATGATTTTTCTAGGAAAGTGTGGGCTTATCCCATAAAGCAGAAGTCCGATGTCTTGGCAGTTTTTCAGAGATGGCTTGCTCTTGTTGAGAACCAGACTGGGTATAGGCTGAAATGCCTTAGGACAGATAATGGGGGAGAATATGTCTCGCATGCTTTTGAGCAGTTTTGTGATGACAGGGGTATTAAGCGTCAGTTGACCGCCCCTTACACCCCACCCCAGAATGGTTTGGCTGAGCGCATGAACAGGACTATTCAGGAGCGTGTGCGCTCTATGCTTAGCCATGCAGGCCTACCCCCGAGTTTTTGGGCTGAGGCAGTTAGTACGTCAGTGCATGTCATAAACCGATCACCTTCCAGTGGATTGGATTTCCAGGTTGCAGAGGAAGTTTGGGCTGGTAAGCCACCCTCTTATGCGCATCTCCGTGTCTTTGGATGTGAGGCATTCTGCCATGTGCCCAAGGACAAGAGGAGTAAATTGGATCCAAAGAGCATTAAATGCATATTCCTTGGCTATGGTGAGTCAGGAGAGATGGGCTATCGCCTATGGGATCCGCAGGCGCGGAAAATAGTACGCAGCCATGATGTCGTCTTCCATGAAGACAAGATGCACAGGCAGCCTGAGAAGGTGGTTGAGATCC
This sequence comes from Lygodium microphyllum, assembly GCF_053477565.2. Taxonomy (NCBI): domain Eukaryota; kingdom Viridiplantae; phylum Streptophyta; class Polypodiopsida; order Schizaeales; family Lygodiaceae; genus Lygodium; species Lygodium microphyllum. Next base: position 123,808,447 of record NC_141138.1, read on the forward strand.
GCAGAGTGATCTTTCAGGAGGAGCCTAAAGCTCCAGCACAGCCATTAGTACAGCCTACAGCAGTTCCTCCACAGGGCCAGGATGTTGGACAGGTAGTTAGACAGGCAGCAGAGCCTGCGGTGAGACGGTCTGCTAGAGATAGACGTCCACCTGACAGATTTCAGCCCTCTATGCATTATGTTTTGGTTACAGATGCAGGAGAGCCTTTCACTTATGATGAGGCTATGCGCAGGGGTGACAGTCACTCCTGGGAGAGGGCTATGCAGTCTGAGATAGACTCCCTGCATAAGAATGAGACTTGGGATTTGGTTGCCTTGCCTAAGGGCAAGAAGGCTTTGCCATGCAAGTGGGTGTACAAGCTGAAAAGTACCCCTGGACACCCCAAGCCGGCATACAAGGCTAGATTGGTAGCAAAGGGTTTTAAGCAGGAACATGGTGTGGACTTTGATGAGGTCTTCTCTCCTGTGGTTAAGATGACCACCCTGCGCTTAGTCTTGGCTTTGGTTGCACAGCTTGACTTAGATCTATATCAGATGGATGTCAAGACGGCTTTTCTACATGGGGACTTGCATGATGAGATCTATATGGATCAGCCTAAGGGCTTTGCAGAACCTGGCAGGGAGCACCTAGTGTGCAAGTTGAAGAAGAGCTTGTATGGCTTGAAGCAGGCACCTAGGGAATGGTATCATAAGTTTGATGCCTTTATGCAGTCACAGGGCTACAGCAGGAGTGCTATGGATCCGTGTCTTTACACGAAGAAAGCCTGTGATGGCAGTTTGCTTATCTTGGTACTCTATGTTGATGATATGCTGATAGTAGGGAAAGCTCATGATGAGCTAGATGCTCTTAAATCTCAGCTGAAGAAGAGCTTTGAGATGAAGGATTTGGGACAGGCCTCACATATACTTGGGATGCGCATTAAGCGCGATAGGCATCAGGGACTTTTGTATCTCTCACAGCGGGAGTACATTTATAAAGTCCTTGAGCGCTTCCGCATGCAGGACGTAAAGCCTATTGGCTGTCCATTACCTTCTTATGTGAAGGTATCACAGGCCGATTGTCCGCAGACAGATGAGCAGAGGGCCGAGATGGCCAAGATCCCTTATGCATCAGCCGTGGGCAGTTTGATGTATGCCATGATAGCCACTCGTCCAGATATTACACATGCAGTTGGTGTTGTGGCACGCTATATGGCTACACCTGGCAGCAGACATTGGGATGCCGTGAAGGGTATCATGAGGTACCTGAAGGGCACATCAGATATGTGTATTTGCTATGGCAGCCAGGATACAGGGGTCGTGGGGTACACTGACTCCGATTATGCAGGACATGCAGATAGTAGGAAGTCCACTTCTGGCTATGTATTCACCTATGCTGGAGGGGCTATCTCTTGGATGTCCAGGGTTCAGAAGTGTACGGCTTTGTCTACCACTGAGGCCGAGTATGTTGCAGCCACTGAGGCTTGCAAGGAGGCCATATGGTTAGGCCGTCTAGTTGCTGACCTTGGGATTGATGCTACACCTACACTGCATTCGGATTCTATGAGTGCCATTCAGTTGGCTAAGAATCCGGTCTTCCATGCGAAGACGAAACACATTGAGGTGAGGTATCACTTCATACGTGGTGTCGTGGAGGACAGGTCTGTTGACCTTGTCAAGATCTCCACTGACGAGAATCCTGCAGATTTGCTCACAAAGAGCCTCACTACTGAGCGCTTTGCCTTCCTCAGGAGGTTGATGGGCGTTGGATGAGATGTCACCTTTCCTCACCTATGTACATTTGTACTGTCTTTTCTTTTTCTTTTCTCTCTCACTAGGGCAGATTCGCCTTTAAGTGGGAGGTTGTTGGGGGTAAAGGCGCCTCCGCCGTGCCGCCCCGTGTATTACTACACTGACAGTACCCGGGGGTAAAGGCGCCTCCGCCGTGCCGCCCCGTGTATTACTACACTGACAGTACCCGCCACTGCACACTGCAGGTGGCGGGCGCCCGTCACGTCACTTTATTCTTTATTCTTTTAGTGACAGTTTGAATAAAGGAAGGCCCGGTCACACATTGTGACTGTTGGAGTTCCCATTTCTTGTCTCTCTCTTTCTTGCTCTTGCTCTCCCGCCATAGCTCGCGTGCAAGCTTCGATCCTTCTCACCTTTCATCTATAACGTAAAAACTTTCTTCTCTTGTATCCAACTGTGGATTTGATATCTGTTTTGTTTGCTACTAAAACATGAGATGAGTATGCAAGGAAGTATCCAGCCCTAGAGGCAGAGAAGCCAGGACCATAACCAAATATTCAGATGGTTGTTGTCTTTTCCAAAAACATAACTTTGTGTGCATTATATTGCAAACCTGAGTATCCAAGAAGCCTTGTAAGTGCTTTAACACAGATAATTGGCCATGAGGCCTCCTCTAAGAAAGTGCTATACAAAACCAACAGAATATTGGGATCAATCCTCGATATGTAATGCCCATGTGAAACATCCTTTAGGGAACTACCACCAACTCTTGATCCTTTGGCTCTTCCCAAGAAATTATCCTCATTTGCAATCTCCAATTGTAAAAGCAATAGTCAGAATGAAAATAATGAAAATAATGAAAATATGTATGTGATTCCACAAAAACAAAAGAATGCATTACCATTTGATTTTCATCACTCTCAAGTTTGCTTGGATTCCATAAGCTAATTGATGTCTCCTTGATATCCTTGAGCTCCTTTACATATTCTGACTTCTCCCTTCCAAAATTGGAGATTCCAAGCTTCTCTTGAAATTGGTCAAACTCTTTGTCAGTAGCTAGTAACTCTCTCTCAGCATCTTTAACCTTGCTTAAACATAAGGATAAATCATTTGATGCATCTATAAACATATCATCAAACATTTGAGTATCTAATTTAAGTAAGACCTCCTTGGACTCATTTTCAACATCCGCTATGCCTTTTGCATCTATAGATGCCTCTGCAATAATTGCCAAGCAATAATCTTCTCTCAAATTGAAAAGAGTTTGGAATTAGACAATAATATGTATTCCTTGTCTTTAATTGGGAAAGTAGGAAAAGATGGAACAATAAGGCTTGAAGGACTGTCAGATGGCTCATCAACCTCTATAGTGGTTTCTTCAATTACAGTCTCTGCTTTAAGTTCAGCAACATCCAGGTCCTTTGCAACTAGTGCTTCCATCTCGGTGTCTAGTTGCTCCTCAACATCAACTTCATCTATTATCTCTTTAAGAAGACAACTAGATAATTTTGAGGTTTCTTTATGCTTTTCATCAAATTTTAGAGAGTATTTCACAATGGCAAATACAATAAATGCAGTAGACTTAAGCATAAGCCTGAATTTTTTTGGGTGTGAAGAGCATAACTCAGCTGCATAAAATCTATCAAGAGAATGATAACCACATTTCTTGGTAAACAAGGACTTCTCAATGACTGACCTTCCAATAGGGGTGTGAACATACTCCTTGGAATCCAACTGAATAACAGGATATGCCAACACTTCAAACTCTACAAAATCTTCATTGCAAAAGTCCTTTGAGAAATTAAGAACTTGATCAAGGTTCCACTCTGGTTGAAAATCTCCCTAGCTGTTGGATAGAATGTAATGTCAATATTGTTTTCTATGAGAAAATTCAAGAGCTTCTCACAGGCTGTAACATCTATAATTTGAGAAAGCCCTGGGACCCTCACAGGAGACTTTGAAGCCTTTCCCTTCTTTGGAACCTTCCTTGAACCTTCACCTGTCTCATTGACATATGAGATGCTATTGAAACATCTGAAGCAACTGACTCCTTTGTCATTGTGGGCTCAAGGAATCTTTTCCCCTTTATAGATGTGGAGGCAGATATGTTTGACATTTCTATTCCTGACATCTTGAATCAATAGCTCTAAAGACTATTTGCCTATACAACGCGAGTATAAATGTTTAGAGCTCTTGAACTGCAACCCTCACTCTGTGTTGGAAGATCAATTTTTACGACATGAATAGAAGAATTTATGAACCTCAAAACTCCACCATCATGCCATTCCAGTTCAGAAGTTGGTTGGGATTCTATACACACAATGCAAAAGAAAGACACGTGTGAGAAAACCTTGTGCAAGGTCTGGCTAATACGACGCGAGTAGAGAGAAATGAAAACCTTGTTATTCTTCCTATCGCGTTGTTTTGGTGGAGGACGAATACGATGTGATAAAGGGAAAATCAAAATGACACAAGTAGAGAAAAATGAAAACCTTGCTATTCACCTTATCGCGTTGTTTTGGAAATTGCGGAAGAACTTTGCCTTTTGGAAGTGCGGTGGAGGACGAGATGCGAATACGATGTGATAAAGGGAAAATCAAAACAACGCGAGTAGAGAAAGATGAAAACCTTGTTATTCACCTTATCGCACTGTTTTGGAAATTGTGGAAGAACTTTGCCTTCCTGAACTCGCACTGTTTTTCTGTACATTGCCTTGGGGATGGATTTTGGAAATTTGCTCAGGCATGCATGGAAGATGACTTTTACTGGGGCGGAGGACGAGGAAGTTCTACGATGGATTGCATACGAAATGGTGTGCGGGTTGGGAAGGATATTGGATGTGGATTATGGATGGAGTACAGAATGTGGGGGTGATGGAGTGGGTGACATTAGGGGAATGGGATTATGGACGGACGGGGGCGTCTGTGATTAAGCCTTAAGGGGACGGAGATAGAGACGGGCATATATGATTAGGAAGGGAAAGGAGCCGAGGTGAGAGGAAGACGTTGCATCAAGTAGGGTGGAGAGGAAGACATTTGGCGTAAAAGGAAATCGGGAGGAAAAATGTGCAAAATTTTTTGAGTGGCTTAAATATGCATGAGGGGGGAAGAAGGAATGTCCTAGAAAACCTAATATCATGACGAATGAGAACGTGACATGTGGATATTAGCAACCCAAGTATATAAGAACTTCTCATTTGGTGGGAGCGCGAATTCAAAACTTAAATTTTTTGAGTGGCTTAAATATGCATGAGTGGGGAAGAAGGAATGTCCTAGAAACCCTAATATCATGACGAATGAGAACGTGACATGTGGATATCAGCAACCCAAGTATATAAGAACTTCTCATTTGGTGGGAGCGCGAATTCAAAACTTACATCACCACTGCCGTTCATCCGACAAAACCTTACGTCACGATTGCCGTATGACTGACAGTACTAACATATCTGATCGACACAGGTGTCGTACGTCCCGCTGCTCATTCACTCCGTTTTGTTGGAAGCCCCCAATACGAAGCAATTAGAAGAAAGAAGGAAATCAAATTCGCCAAATCGCGTTGTGTTGGGCAATTTTTTGTGAAGGAAGACAGGTCAAAATCACAAGATATAAGAAGAATGCATGGGGAAGGGCCCCTAATTCTCCACTCACCTCCCTTTATATAGTTTTTCTCTTCACGTGGCAAAATCTCTTTGGCCCTTTCCTTAATCCACAGATTAACAAAGGTGCCGTTTTTAACGTTTTTCGGTCCTAATGATGAAAGGAGTTGAATTTCTACATAATCTCTACACTTTAAAATTTTGCTTTCAAAATGGTTTTATAAGTTTGCAAATATGATTTCAAGGCCACCAATGCTTTGAAGGCCACCAATCTATGAGACTTTGGTGTAGGTACCCTTCATGTTGTCACGTTAATGATAGTTATGGTACTTCTTGTCGAGAACTATGCATTGGAAAAAGCACTTCGTACCCTTCATGTTGTCACGTTAATGATAGTTATGGTACTTCTTGTCGAGAACTATGCATTGGAAAAAGCACTTCTATTTCTTCCCTTGCATTTACTGAGGTGTTTTTAGTGCATTCTAAGGGGAGATCCAAGTGTACATAAGTGATGGACATGTGGTACATCATTCTTATTGGTAAGTACACTATTTGTAACTTTAAACCATTTCTATTTGCCAAATTTGATCATGCTTGGAAACAATATCTCCTAGTAATTATGTCTATCGTTGTAGACTTTTGCATAGGAAGCAAGTTGTTAAAGGAAGAAGGCTTGATCCTAGCAATCAAGGATTACCTCGAATCATAGCAATGGTGTGCATGTGTAAAGGAGCCTTGAGATGGCGTAGTTCTAATATGACATGCACATCAACAATGTCGCAATAGCAATCATTGATATTGGTCCTTAGTTGGATCTCTTTAATCTCATCTCTTTGCACCATGCAAATCTTGTAACATTATTTAACCATAGTGCAATGCAACAACTTTATCAAGCATTCTTTTCCCCTTTGTACATCTCTCTTCAAGCTTCTCCTTTCTCACAGAAAGCTTGGTACCAAGGTACTTGACGAGCTCATCATGGACAACCTTTTGCACCATGTACACTGAGAGTGTGCTCTTTTCTTGGACTTATCTTTTAATCAACATTCTTTATTTTTCACATCTTCTTTCCTCTTCCTTCTATGCTCATCTTGCTAGCCTTTCTTGTGCTAAGATGATGTTTAGTGATGTACCTCTAGTTTGACATGCTTACACTTTGTATATTCAATGATCACTAGAAGTGTAGGTCCAAAGTCCAGGCTAAGGAGTTTGGGCCCCATCTTGTAATATTACCTTATTTCTAACTCACTTGATTGTTGCCAATTTAGTTTGGAAGGTTCTAGTGAGTAGGCGTTCCTTCATGTGAATTAGCATATAGGTTAGTGAACTCATTGGAGGGGGACCAAATGTCATTGATGATCACCTACTCTTGGTTAAAGTGGAAGAGTGCAATTAACTCTTATAATTTTGAGGGAGGTGACAATCATATGGGTGCTTGATGGTATGGCCAATTGCATAGTGACCTTGATTGTCATGCGACCCCTTGGTGCAAGTGGAAGGGCAATTAGGTTTCAGATGGCCTAGGTGTCCTCTTGGAGCATAGGCTCACAAGTGGTTGGGATGCTAGCACACTGACTCTTATGATTTAGGCTTCACAGTAAAAAAATATTTAAAAGCTCCATGCAAAGAGAGCTTGGAATGCCCAAAATATGAGAAACATGTATTGATTTAACAAAGTTTTCTCTTATATCCAAAGGGAATTTCTATAATGTTTTTGAGTAATGTAGCTTTCTAGTTATATCCAAAAATCATTGTGGTGATAGCAATGTAATCAAGTTAATATTTCTAATAATCAAGTCACATCTTCAATTATTGCCAAAAAAGAACAATTTCATATTAGGATAGAATAGAGATAAGTGCATGAAGATTTCCTAGGTTTAAGTACCAACACAAAATCAATAACGCAACTGAAAGTGCCAAATCATTTATGGAGGAACATTAGATGAATTGATGGGATTCTATGGCAAGTATATTTCCATGTATGTATGGATAGTGAAAAAAATATGCATGATTTGATTAGCCAACTTATAATGAGGTATCGTCTCATCTTATGATAGTTTCCTAAAAGAGAAGGTTCATCTATGTTGCTAGACTAGTGAGTAATCCAAAATGTTTTCAGCCTCTTGTGATAGACCTTGCAAGGATGTTATCCAAACCTCCTATCTTGTAAAGATAAAATTGTTGGTCAATCTAGACCTTGCAAGGATGCTATCCAAACATCCTATCTTGTAAAGCTAAAATTGTTGGTCAATTTAACTGCCATTGTGATAGTTTTGTGCCATTTCTCTAAATGATATAGTAGTTGAAGAAATATGCAAGACATGAACATTTTCTAAGTACCCAAAATAGAACAAAAAAATGGGCAATGCTCTAGCACATGCACGTGCACCATTGTTTCTTTAGAAGTTTTTGGTTAACACACACACACACACATACACACATGCACGGACGCACGCAAAGGATATACCATTGCATAGGTTAGTAAGTTTTCCTTTTATGTTTGCCTTCACACAAACACGCACAAGTACAAAATTTATACCGATTTTCCTTTTCTGTTTTCCTTCACACAAACATACACAAGAACCAATTTTATGTAATGGTATATCCTTTAAAAATGTGTGTGTGTGTGTGTGTGTGTGTGTGTGAATTTAGTAAATCTATTACATTTGATAGCATTGAATAGGCTCATTTATGAGGTTATGTTAAATTTTGCACAAGCACGAAAATGTTTAAGTGTCATTAAAGAAGGATAACAAGCATGCACATGCATATTTAATCATCCACATGCAAAGAAATAAAGGATTTAAATCATGTGCATGTGTGTGTCTTACATTTAAAAGTTTTATGGCTTGCAAAGATCAAGCTTCTCACCTAAGTTGTACATTTTCCAATTCGTATAAAATATATCTCTATTGCAATACATATCATGTGCATGCACAATTTTGATAAATGAAAGTGCATGCAAATGCATGATTATCGAGATATCAAACATAAACCATGCATGAGAATATGAATAGTGGATATGTAGGAATTGAATTGACAAGTTTGTATCTTAATAGTTTTTCATGTTTCTTATGTTACCATAATAAAATCTCCATATTACCTGCTACATTACCCTATAGTTCTACAGATCCTCATCCCTCCCTTATCCTCAAAACTATGTTTGGTGAAAACAATGGCTATAATGAAAGCTTATTCCATCATTGCCTATACATGAAATAATGTGTTCAAGATGAAAAACATGCAAGAGGAGATTGAGACATAAGCTACACTAATAACTCTCCTATACTTGGCAACATAGGTTGAGGCACAACACACTAGCATAACATGCTTGCAACAAGTGTTAACTTCTTAGCTTGGTTATATAAACATTATTGTTTTCTATGACCTAAAAAATATTTGTTGGCTTTGCTATAGAGACACTTATTTTATTTTTCTAGCTTTGTATACATTTATTTAGTAAAATTAAAATACTAGTTTATATCCAAAACTTCCTACATGGTAACTAGAAAAATTTCATACATTTACTAATAAGAGTCATTTTGCTAGTTATAGCTTCATTTCTATGCAGTAAAATAAAAAACCTAGTTTGAATATGAAAATTTCTACTTGCTAACTAGGAAAATTTGCTCATTTACTAGATGCAGGTCTCTCTACTATCTAGTTTTGTGTCTAAAGTTCCTTGTGACCTCCTTTTTGGCTGATTAGAGTTTCATGATCAAAATCACGGAATCTTGTGGGCGAAGTTGATGACCCAATCAATAGGTGGCTCAAATGTGTTAGTGTCCTTACTAATGTATCAAAATAGAATGGTAGACGACCTGTAAAAGCTTGTAGGAGGGATATTGCTAATGCCACCTGAATCAGATGTGACCTCCTTGCTGCTCTTAAGAAAGCTAATTAGGATAACTACCTAACCCAACCAGTTATTGCAGAATATTGAGTCCTTCCTTATTGAGTAGGAAAAGTATAGAGTTGAAGCCGCAAAGATTCAACTCAGAGCCAGGTGGGAGTTGGAGGGGGACAATTCATCTTCATTCTACTTCCAATACTTGAAGGAGAAAAGGCTAATGGAGATGGTTAGTTGTATTGAAGATGGCAATGGCATCACTCAGAGCCAAGTGGGAGTTGGAGGGGGACGATTCATCTTCATTCTACTTCCAATACTTGAAGGAGAAAAGGCTAATGGAGATGGTTAGTTGTATTGAAGATGACAATGGCATCACTCACATTATAAGAATGAAATCACTTTCCTATTCCAAAGCCACATGGCAGAAGTCTTCTAAAACATTTTAGGGTTATAATCCAATCATAAGTAATGAAGAGACAGGTGTCCTCAATAAACCATTCTCTAAAGATGAGACGCATTATGCTCTAAGTAAGATGAATAATGGTAAGTCACCTAGCATTGACGGGTTATCTACAGAGATATTTAAATGTATTTCGGATGTTTGTGGTGAATATTTCACCTCCTTTCTCAAAGTATCCTTGAAGAAAAGGCCTTGCCAGTGAGTGGTGTTGATACTAGATTAATTAAAGTGATATCAAAGGGTGCAACAAGGCTCAAAGTCTCGTAATGGAGACTACTAACTATGCTCAACAAATACGATATTAGAGAATTTTGGAATCTCCCAAGTTTCACTTTCAAACACTACAAGATATAGGCCTTATACCGATATTAAAAGCAATGAAAATGTTCATAAAGAAATTTTCCCCTGTCGTCACAAAAAGTGTCGTTATTGGCGACGCCATAGAACAGTTAGTATTAGCGTCGTTATCAGCGTCGCTATTTGTGTCGGTATCAGCGTCGCTATTTGCGACGCTGATACTGATGCAAATAATGATCCTCATAATGATGCTTTGCGATGCATTTTGCGACGCTAATAGCAACGCCTGTAGTAAATTTGCGACGCTAATAGCGATGGTAACAGGGAAAAAAATTTGTACTATGTGCTTTATTTGGGCCATACAAAATAGTTTCAGAAATGTGTACAATGCTCGTGTAAATAAAGACAAAGTGTACTTAAATCATAACACTGATACATAAAATAAATACATGATCACATAATGAAAGCAATCGGTACAATCATGGCAAGATACTACTACTACATAGAAAATGTCTACACAAATCACGTGACCAAAAAAGAAGGGTCTGTGAGCTCCAGGGATCCAAGGGCGAGCTATAGATCATCGCCATCCGAAACCTCGTCCCGGTGCAAAGGAGCATCGAATGGACTCTACAAAAAAAGAAACAACTATACATCAGTCCACCATACAATAATGCATTCTAATTAAACATGGTAACTACGGACAAGAAAGATGAGCGACTTACAGGGCCGCCACGTCCATACAATCGTTCGATCAATGCAGTGAGATCGTGCCTCTCTGCATATCGAGTCTCAAGGTCGGTGGGATCACAATTTGTACTGGAGTGCTGCAAAGAAAACAAAATACAACTGTTAGAAACACGATTTTCAGTACAAAGGATATTACAAAAAAATAAGCAAGCAAAACAAAAGAAAAACTTACAAAGTCCTCCAGATATGTCCTGTGGTCGCCACTCCCAAGATGATGGACCACTCCGGCCTCTAGTCGTGCCCTCACTGCCTTGCGCTATTGTCTCCAACGTCCTAGAGAATTTGTAGCCTCCTCTGTGAGTCGGCGTCAATTGTCCGTGTCTAGCCACTCGGGTTTTGAAGCCCTACTCTTGAGTGCCTTGCGTGATTGGATCCGGATCCTTCTTCTTTGCAAGAGCCACTCGAATTCTTCAAGTTTTTTCTTCACTAGTACGAAAGTTCCCTTGCATAGCAAGTAATCTTTCACTACTAGTCTCAGACTAATGAGAGAATCCCATTCCAATTCAAAAACAAAGAAGGAATGTGAACTCCCTATATCTATATAGTATGTTCTAAAGTAGTCTATAACTTGTTTTTACTCTAACTTCCTCTTGTAAACCCAAAATATAGACATTCAGGTAGTCACATTGACTAAAAAAGACCTAGTCGTCGATAAGGAATCGTAGGTGAAATTGTAAAATTTAGGAATTTTGTAAGAGAAGATGATGATTTTAGGTCGAGCATCATAAAAAGAATGTTTTTTGTTTTCCATGACTCTTTCATACCATTCTATGATTTTGTAGGTGTTTATATTAAAAATATAAAAAACATCGTTTAAATTCAATATGACTATATTTCACTTTTGCAGACTATATAATTTAAAAAATACTACCTATTAATAATTACATGTATATGCATTTTAATGATAGTACTATTTATTTATTATATCACAATTAATTAGATAATATCATACACATAAGTTTTCACATAAATGGGTCATAAAATGTAACGTGTCCACTAGAATCATCCAAGACACGTCTTAGCAGTCCATAGGAAAGGATGTCTAGAAAACTCCGCCCGGCACTCCCATGGAATGTTACGGGTTTTGCAATCTAGGTCTTCCCGTGTCTGCCACGTAGCAGAAGTATCCTGGCCGTTCCCACTTAAGATCGACCGAAATTTGGGTTTTCCTGTTTGGTTATTAACTAACAGCAACTAGTGTCAGACCCAAACGAACTACTTTACGCAGAAACGCCAGGTCCGAAGCGGATTCACGCTGCACTTGGTTCAAGGAGAATGGTAAATGAGAGGGATGCAAAACTCAACCTCTCTACCAATAGGCATAGTCCTATTCCGTAAATCGGGTAAGACGTAACTCTAGGACATTGCTCTCATTATTCGTTTTGATAATGATGATCATCCCGCTGTTCTTCGAGATTTTTGAGAAAAGTTCCCAGCTAACCGGGACCACCCATCCGTAGGACGGACCCATGGTCCATCCTCCGCACTTTCCTCGGTTTGTTTTAGTTATGTAATTATCTAACACATTAATTTGACATATAACAATCAGCTTCTTTAATTAACCCTGTTAAGCACTGGTTCCTTCACGTAATCTTATCACGTGACATAGAAAAACAATATCAAACAACTTCTTTATTATCATTTCATCATTTTATCTTTGAAATACAAGGAGTTCCGCCCGTAGGCTTGTCCATAATCCGCCCGAAGGCTTATCCAGTAATCCGCTAGGGATCACTATTCCAATCTTCTGCCCGTAGACTAGTATGCGGGCCTCGAGATCCAATCCCGAGTCACGTTAGCCTCTTGTGCAGGACCCGGAAGGCGAGGGATTTACAGCCAGAGTCCCCCCCTGGCACCCAAGCGTCCTCCTGCTCCAAGTAGAGCTCAACGGAAAGACCTCTCGCGGCGGGTTCGGTCCACGTTCCCGGCGCGGTCAACAACCGCCTTGGTTAGGGTCAGGCAGGCAGTCGGGGGTAACTGAAGCTGCCTCTCCCTTCAGGCCTTCAACCTGAAGCATTAGATATCATTTCATCCTTTAGTTCTTTGAGCAAACAATGCAAACAGTGCTTTCTAAACTGTTACAAGCACAATCAATTCCAGTGGTCGTTTATTTGGCCAGCTGTCAAGGAGTGAATCCTTCTTTCCAAATGCATCCAGCGTTCGATCCGGGACTAATTGCGACTTGGCAAGATCCCCAAGGGTTTATTTGTTCACTCTTTTGTCCTTGGGTTAGGGCCATACCCTATTAACCCAACTTAACCAATACCTTAGGTTTTATTAACAGTAAATCCTGGCGACCATGTCGCTTTAATTTATTGATTGATCATTTGCTTTCAAGCAAATACCTAACTTCCCTTTACTTGGCAATCTTTCCCCAAGACAGGTGATGTAACAGGATGACTACTCATTCTCTTGCAAGTTAAACTTGCGCAAGAACTTACCAACCTTATTTCAAGAAATGGCAAAACTCTCTTGTGAACAAACAACAAGTCTATGCAACGTCGCAACTTATTGTACAAGTGTCGCATCTATTCCATGGGATCATTTCACCCATTGAACGGCGTTTTCTGGTATCGGAATTATCTTCAGACGAGAAGCAGGGTTTAGGGTGTCTTTTTACCCAACCCATTCCTAATTACACTAGATCGACAACGTTTGGTCCTAGGGGTTCCAACTCAATTCGAGTTTCATCATTTTGAACGAGTGATCCTTAGGGTAGAAACCCTAGATCGTTTCTTGCAAGCCCGTCCAATTGACTCAACATTTCGTGAATGTGGGTATGACCTTTGGGTTTGAGGGTTTTGACTTGGCAACAAGTGTAAAACTAGGTCGAATCCTTAACGCGCTAAACCCTAGTTAGCACTTGGGATATTTATCATATTGACTGAATCATGCCTATATGAATCCATTGTGGGTTAGGTGATTTAGACAATTTAATATACTTGTCTTGCGACAAGGATGAACCTTTCCTAGAGATAATAAACTAGATCTAAAGGGAAAAATAGTTGCAACTACCACAATACATGTAAACATGCGATTCATTGCTTCTACGCATCACATAGTTCACAATAACTCTATCTTTCCTTGGTAAAGTAAAAATACATGATAATCTGGATACTAACTTTCCTAGGACCTACTAGGACTTACATCAAAATCATGCCTACTACCTTGTTATCTACACTTTAGAATCTCATGCTTTGTTAAACCATGCAACCTTTCCTAAATACGGCTCCTGATGTTTTTTTTTATTTTTTATTTTTGCATGACAACTATACAACACGCAACTTTCTCCTAGCTACAATGAAGTTAATGAAGTTCATACAAAACTAAAGCTAGTGTTAACTTTTTCCATTTTACATGCCACTTGCAAGTCCATAAGATTAATTTCGTGCTCTTCCGTTTCTTTTCGGATAACATCTTATGGATGTTAACTTTTCCTCATGACTCATTACAAGGAAGATGTTGCCTAAAAATGCAATATACGCTTAATCTTTCCATGTCTAGTCAACGGTGCACTTTAAGAATTCCAACCTTATAATGATAGGCAACAGGTGTTCTAGGCTCGTCACTTTGAAAAGCACGACAAGGCAACATACTATTAAGGTCGTAAGATGGATAGACAATTTGCGTTTATAGCATTGAAAATACCAATTTTCCCAATTTCATTTAACTAGGCTAGGTGAATTTGAACATGCACGGGTGCTTCCTAATCCATGAAGTTATCATGCTTAATGCATTACTTTTGTATGGAATCACAATAGTAAAAACCTGGGTTTGCGGGCTCGGGGAGATGTCCACGTGAATGCTAGGAGAAGAACCTCCCACAGGCGCGCCCTGTGACTTCTTGGGAGCCATCGTTGAGGACTCGAGCTCCGCGGATTACCCTCGCTTCTATGCGTTCTCCGAACAGCCTCAAGATGTGCGTTCTCCCTCGTACGTCGGTCACACCGAATGCGGATCTTTGAAAATACCGGGGCTTGTGGGATTTGGGCTTACGGGAGGGCTTGTGGGGTTGGAGCTTTGCTTGTGGGGATGGGGCTTCTATGAGGAAGCTATGGGAATGGAGCTTTGCGAACCTCTTTTAAAACCCGAGGTGACCACGTGGAAATAGGGCTTAAGGAAGCTGGGACTTTCCCCTCGGGTCAATCCATGTGCACAAGGCCTTAAACCTTGCCTTTAGAAGCTTCCAAGAAGCTCTAGGAAGCTTATGCTTTCCCGAGGAGCCAAGTGGTTAAAAGTAAGGGTTGAGGAGAGGGAAAGTTAGCGTCGAGACAGGGGGGTTTGTGATGTAATGGTGGTAGTTTGACGGCTGGCGTGGTAGCGGCTGTATTGGTAGCCTAGCAACGGTTCCTGACAGCAGCTGCGACAGGTCTGGGCGTCCTCACGGCGGCTTCCCAGCATGACAGCGTCGTCAATATGGCAGCCTATGCTCTCCCCAGCACGGCGATGGTAGCAGCCATTCGTCCTCTCCCTCCCTCCCTTCACACCTTAGAGGTGTATTTATAGGACAAGGGGGGGGGGGGGGGGAGAGGAGAGCTCCACCACGTGGCCACTGCATGGCTTCCCCCCTCCTCATGCAGCCCACAACTCCACCAAGCCCATCCCCCCACACTCCCTCTCCTCCAGCCGTGCATCGGCTGGGGGAAAGGGATAAATATTAAAAAAAAATTGCTTTAATAATATCCATTTTGCCCCTCCCAAGAGGGTGTTTACGTGTGAATTGCGGATTTGAACCCTCGGGCTTGCTTTGCCAATGCGGAGGTTTCGATTTCTCGCGTGCAGGTTACGGGTTACACTGCCGGAAATTCCAATATGAAAGATAACCTTTATACGAGGTTTACGCAGTGTGCGGGAAGTCAATATTCATGAGTGGGAATATTACATTCTCTCCTCCTTAGAAGAATCGAGATGTCCTCATCTCGAGAAAAACTGGGGATATTGAAGGTTGAGAGAGCTTTCATCTATCCAGGTAGCATCCTCTTCGGGATAATCTTTCCACTGTACGAGGCATTCTTTCAAGGTTCTAGATCTTAACTGTCTCTCCCTAACATCTAAAATCTTATCCGGTCTTAGTTCAAGGACTCCTTGACTAGGCATTACAATTTGTTGGTCATCAAGTACATGATTAGGGTTGGGTACATATTTTTTTAAGAGACTAATATGGAATACATTGTGAACTTTTAGGTTATCAGGAAGTTGCAATTTATAAGTATTGGGTCCCAGGCCTTTGAGGATTTTGTACGGCCCACAATACCTTGGACTTAGTTTCTTGCATTCTCCTAGAGATAGAGAACTCATTTTAGGGTGTACACGAATGAAGACCATGTCTCCTTCTCCGAAAACCCTCTCTTGACGTTTCAAATCTGCATATGCCTTTTGTCTATCCTTGGCTGCTTGTATGTCTTGTCTTATTGACCTTATTTGGTCATCCATGTCTTCCAACATTTGTCTTGAAGCTTCAACTCTTAGGGTTGGATCAGAAAAGTTTAGGGGACTTCGACAATCATGACCATACAATGCCTGGAAAGGGGTCATTTGAATGCTCTGTTGGTAAGAAGCATTGTAGGCAAATTCTGCTAACGGCAAGTATTGAATCCACCTCTTCGGCTCTCGACAGCAGTAAGCCCTAAGCATATCCTCAATGATTTGATTCACTCGCTCTGTTTGTCCATCCGTTTGGGGATGGTAGGCGGTGCTAAAACAGAGTTGAGTCCCAATAGCTTCAAAGATAGCTCTCCAGAAGTGTGAAGTGAAGAGAGAATCTCGATCGCTAATGATTCTTCTAGGTAAACCATGTAGCTTGAATATCTCCTTGATAAACAATCTTGCAATGTCGGAGGCTTTATAGTTTGTCTTTACTGGAATCAGGTGTGCAACCTTAGTAAGCATGTCAACTACAACCATAATGGAATTGTATCCTCCTTGGACTTGGGGTAAGCCCACAACAAAATCCATACTGATGAATTCCCATTTCATTTGGGGAATGTCAAGTGGTTGCAATTTTCCCAGCATCATGACATGTTTAGCCTTGATACATTGGCAAGACAAACATTCAGTGACATATTTGAGAACGTCACCTTTGAGCCTCTCCCAATGGTAGCTCTTCCTAACTGCATTAAGAGTTTTTGCATAGCCAGGATGTCTTGCGAAAGGGGAATTATGAGCTTCCCATAATATCTTCTGCTTAAGTGACTGGCTTGTTGGTATACATAGCCTTGTTCTGTAGTAGACAAGTCCATTATCAATGGAAAATTCCTGATACTTGGCTTGTAACTTCAGATTCTGATCCTTGGTAGATATTTCTTTTATCATTGTTTGGTAGGCCAAATCATGGCATGCTTCCTCTCTAGCTAGTTCGAGTATAGGGTTGCTTGGCATAGATACCTTTGTAGCCAGAGATCTGGCCGTTGATGGATTTTGTAAGATTAGGGAATTTAGGAATGCCTTGCGACTGAGTGCATCGGCAACTACATTCTCTTTCCCTGGTCGGTACTTGATTTCAAAATCATACTCCTCCAATACGTCAATCCACCGCCGTTGCCTCATGTTGAGCTCGTTCTGGGTAAAAATCCATTTGAGACTCTTATGATCGGTTACTAGAGTAAACTTGTTACCCAACAGGTAGTGTCTCCAAAGCTTTAAAGCATGGATGACAGCTAATAATTCCAAATCATGCGTGGCATAATTCTTTTCATGACTCTTCAATTTCCTTGAAGAGTATGCTACTGGATGACCTTCCTGCATAAGTACACACCCCAAGGCAAGAATGCTGGCATCAGTTACTACCTCGAACTCTTTATTAAGGTCAGGAAGTTTTAGAATAGGTGCTGATACCAAACATTGCTTCAATTGGTCGAAGCTATTTTGTTCGGGAGTTGACCATGTAATAGAAGTCTGCTTCTTTAGTAAGTCTGTAAGAGGTGCTGCAATCAAAGCATAGTTTTTGATAAAGACCCTATACCATCCGGTCAAGCCAAGAAAGCTACGTATTTCTTTAATGGATATTGGTATTGGCCATTCAAGCACATCCCTGACTTTGGCTGGGTCTACTGATATTCCTTCTGATGATACTATGAATCCTAGATATTCAATCTGACGCTTGAAGAATGCACACTTCTTCATTTTAGCATACAGCTTATGAGACCTCATTGTCTCAAGAACAATCCGTAGTTGAGGTTCATGATCTTCTTCCTGTTTAGAATAGACTAAAGTGTCATCAAAGAAGACAAGCACGAAATCATCAAGATATGGTCTAAAAATATCCTGCATTAATCTATTGAAGGTGGCAGGTGCATTTGTAAGCCCGAATGACATAACCAAGAACTCAAAGTGCCCATATCTTGTATTGAAGGCCGTTTTTGGAATATCTTCTTCCTTGATCCTTATTTGATAGTAACCTGATCTGAGATCAATTTTGGAGAAGATCCTTGCACCTTGAAGGCGATCCAGAAGTTCATCTATTCTAGGAATAGGATACTTGTTCTTGACTGTTGATTGATTCAAACCACGGTAATCAATACATAGTCGAAGTGTCCCATCTTTCTTTTTCTGGAATAGTACTGAAGCTCCCCATGGTGAGTTGCTAGGCCGGATGTAACCCTGATCTAACAGTTGCTTGAGTTGTTCCTTCAACTCAATAGCTTCCGGTATGGACATCCTATAAGGTCTCTTTGCAATTGGCGCAGCTCCAGGCACTAGCCTTATTTCATGATCAACTTCTCTTGGAGGCGGAAGTTCAGTCAATTCCTCAGGGAATACGTTAGCGTATTCCTTTAGCCAAGAGGGTCCCTCATGAGACTCTTGCTTTTGATCTAACTTGTTGAGTTTGATCAAGTAAACATGTAATCCCTTTCTAACTCCTTTTATAATCTGCGATACTTTGGCTAACTGGATTCTTAGCACTCCTGCCTCACCTTGAGTTGTAACAAACTCCCTTTCAAAGTTTCGAAAGGAAACTTGACCCTTTCCACAGTGGATGTGGGCGTCATTAGGCTAAAGCCAATCCATCCCGAGTAGACACTCATGGATACCTAAATTCATGACTCTGAATTTGACTGAGGTTTTCTTTCCTCCCAGAAATAATTCTTCCTTAGCAGTATGCCTGGTACAAGTTACCTCACGACCGTTTGCCAATTCCACAAGTAAGGTAGGTGCTTCTATTGTGGCTATTCCTAATCTTTTTGCACATGCTGGTGAGATAAAGGAATGTGTACTGCCACAATCAATCAAGGTTTTGAAACCTTTACCTTGATAGTCTGACGGTGTTTGAATCACCGAGAACTGACGATTCGGCCCCTTCTTGTGTAAAGCAGCATGGACTGTCGCTCTTTCAAATTCTGCCTCCATAGTCGGATCTTCCTCTTCTTCTGCTTCGCATCTTTGCCTATTGGTAATGCAGGCAGTTCTTCCTCTTCCACGGGTGGCGGCTCCTTGACCGCGGCCTACACCTTGACAATGTCCCTCGCTGAGCTTGGGACATTGCCTTTTGAAGTGACCGAGTTCGTTGCAGTGGAAACATCGGAGGTTTCGGCCATTACTTTGAGTAGGAACAAAGTTGTTGACGTTGTTTGTCCTTGCTTTCTTCCTTTGTCCCTGATTGTGACCTTGGACTCTCTTCACTTGGGGTCTGAATGTTCCTCTGTTCGGGTCGCTATAGGACCAATTTTTGTTACCCCTTGGTCTAGCTTGTACTTCCTGAATTATAGGTGCCGCTCGAATGAGTGCATCCTAAAGATCTGACGGACGCATAGATTCGAGACGGGTATTTACGGGTGGATTTAAGCCCGCGCAAAATTTGGACACCTGCTGCGTCATGTCCATCTGTGGTGCATGCTTTAAGAGTGAGACAAATTTAGAGTAGTATGCGTCAAGGGTGAGTCCTAGCTGTTTTAGCTCGTAGAATTCATTCATTTTTTGTGTACTATATGCAGGTGGCAAATATCTCCCCTGCACGGCTTTCTTTAACTTCTCCCAGGTGACGGACCCCTCTGAAGTCCCTTGATCCCTGCACCATTGTTTCCACCATAGTCTAGCTTCGCCGGTGAGTTTTAATTTGGCGAGCATGGCCTGATTGGTAGGCGCAGTACCAGCTGCTTCAAAGTAGTCCTCCATAGATTCAATCCAAATTTCAGCATCAGACTGGACGAATCTGCCTCTCCCGTCAAACTCGGGTGGCTTTATCTGCTTGAGGAGGAACTTCTTCTCCTGGATCACAGCAGTACTTGATGTAGGGGGCGAATTTGGAACCTGTACCTGGGGTTGTGCCTGGATAAAAGTTTTCTTAACGTTATTACCTGATAATTGACGTTAGCTTATCTTTAGATCAGCTATCTCGTAAATCATGAAGCTACTTAACTTTTTTAACAACTCTGGTGCACAGTCGGATATTGATAAATGAAGTCCTTATTTATATTTACATGGACGTAGCCTTATATAACATCTCGTGTGATGATAATCCAATCATTACATTCAGTTTGGGGAGAACAACGTTGTATTACATTTGTCTACAGGAACTGTGTAATAGTAGGGTTTTGGGTCATGGATCTTTAGGAATCGATAATTCATTGGAAGTTCAGGATATCCTTTCCGCTGGAATCCATACTTCTCATGGCGGCCCAACACCTTAATCCTGTCGGCTGGGATTACACGGGTTACTTCCTCATATACATATGAGTTCAGTTCAACCCTCCGACCTTGAATATGCAAAGTCGAATTTACGTGAGCTTCCACAAAAATGAACAGCTTCACGACTTTCAAGTCTTCCAACCACTTGATCCTCTTCAGGTTGGTCTGTAGATAAGCGAACCGGTGGGCAGCTATGTAGTAGATTCCTGAAGACCCAGTCCATCTTCGTTCTATATATAAAGGTGATGGATTATAAATCTGCTCCAGGATGTTCATCATTCCAACTCTTTGTCTATAATGCGGAGAATGCATTGCAGTCATAAACATGACCCGGAACACCAAAAACTTGTTCCACGCTTCATAGTTCTGCAAGACAATATTGAAGATGAGGAAATGTTTGGACAGCAACAATTTCTTTACTTCATTTTATTGAGATCTCATAAAAACAATTTCGTTTGTGGTCGGCTTTGATACCAACTGTAACGTGTCCACTAGAATCATCCAGGACACGTCTTAGCAGTCCATAGGAAAGGATGTCTAGAAAACTCCGCCCGGCACTCCCATGGAATGTTACGGGTTTTGCAATCTAGGTCTTCCCGTGTCTGCCACGTAGCGGAAGTATCCTGGCCGTTCCCACTTAGGATCGACCGGAATTTGGGTTTTCCTGTTTGGTTATTAACTAACAGCAACTAGCGTCAGACCCAAGCGAACTACTTTACGCAGAAACGCCAGGTCCGAAGCGGATTCACGCTGCACTTGGTTCAAGGAGAATGGGAAATGAGAGGGATGCAAAACTCAACCTCTCTACTAATAGGCATAGTCCTATTCCGTAAATCGGGTAAGACGTAACTCTAGGACATTGCTCTCATTATTCGTTTTGATAATGACGATCATCCCGCAGTTCTTCGAGATTTTTGAGAAAAGTTCCCGGCTAACCGGGACCACCCATCCATAGGACAGACCCATGGTCCATCCTCCGCACTTTCCTCGGTTTGTTTTAGTTATGTAATTATCTAACACATTAATTTGACATATAACAATCAGCTTCTTTAATTAACCCTGTTAAGCACTGGTTCCTTCACGTAATCTTATCACGTGACATAGAAAAACAATATCAAACAACTTCTTTATTATCATTTCATCATTTTATCTTTGAAATAAAAGGAGTTCCGCCCGTAGGCTTGTCCATAATCCGCCCGAAGGCTTATCCAGTAATTCGCTAGGGATCATATTCCAATCTTCTGCCCGTAGACTAGTATGCGGGCCTCGAGATCCAATCCCGAGTCACGTTAGCCTCTTGTGCAGGACCCGGAAGGCGAGGGATTTACAGCCAGAGCCCCCCTGGCACCCAAGCGTCCTCTTGCTCCAAGTAGAGCTCAACAGAAAGACCTCTCGCGGCGGGTTCGGTCCACGTTCCCAGCGCGGTCAACAACCGCCTTGGTTAGGGTCAGGCAGGCAGTCGGGGGTAACTGAAGCTGCCTCTCCCTTCAGGCCTTCAACCTGAAGCATTAGATATCATTTCATCCTTTAGTTCTTTGAGCAAACAATGCAAACAGTGCTTTCTAAACTGTTACAAGCACAATCAATTCCAGTGGTCGTTTATTAGGCCAGCTGTCAAGGAGTGAATCCTTCTTTCCAAATGCATCCAGCGTTCGATCCGGGATTAATTGCGACTTGGCAAGATCCCCAAGGGTTTATTTGTTCACTCTTTTGTCCTTGGGTTAGGGCCATACCCTGTAAACCCAACTTAACCAATACCTTAGGTTTTATTAACAGTAAATCCTGGCGACCATGTCGCTTTAATTTATTGATTGATCATTTGCTTTCAAGCAAATACCTAACTTCCCTTTACTTGGCAATCTTTCCCCAAGACAGGTGATGTAACAGGATGACTACTCATTCTCTTGCAAGTTAAACTTGCGCAAGAACTTACCAACCTTATTTCAAGAAATGGCAAAACTCTCTTGTGAACAAACAACAAGTCTATGCAACGTCGCAACTTATTGTACAAGTGTCGCATCTATTCCATGGGATCATTTCACCCATTGAACGGCGTTTTCTGGTATCGGAATTATCTTCAGACGAGAAGCAGGGTTTAGGGTGTCTTTTTACCCAACCCATTCCTAATTACACTAGATCGACAACGTTTGGTCCTAGGGGTTCCAACTCAATTCGAGTTTCATCATTTTGAACGAGTGATCCTTAGGGTAGAAACCCTAGATCGTTTCTTGCAAGCCCGTCCAATTGACTCAACATTTCGTGAATGTGGGTATGACCTTTGGGTTTGAGGGTTTTGACTTGGCAACAAGTGTAAAACTAGGTCGAATCCTTAACGCGCTAAACCCTAGTTAGCACTTGGGATATTTATCATATTGACCGAATCATGCCTATATGAATCCATTGTGGGTTAGGTGATTTAGACAATTTAATATACTTGTCTTGCGACAAGGATGAACCTTTCCTAGAGATAATAAACTAGATCTAAAGGGAAAAATAGTTGCAACTACCACAATACATGTAAACATGCGATTCATTGCTTCTACGCATCACATAGTTCACAATAACTCTATCTTTCCTTGGTAAAGTAAAAATACATGATAATCTGGATACTAACTTTCCTAGGACCTACTAGGACTTACATCAAAATCATGCCTACTACCTTGTTATCTACACTTTAGAATCTCATGCTTTGTTAAACCATGCAACCTTTCCTAAATACGGCTCTTGATGTTTTTTTTTATTTTTTATTTTTGCATGACAACTATACAACACGCAACTTTCTCCTAGCTACAATGAAGTTAATGAAGTTCATACAAAACTAAAGCTAGTGTTAACTTTTTCCATTTTACATGCCACTTGCAAGTCCATAAGATTAATTTCGTGCTCTTCCGTTTCTTTTCGGATAACATCTTATGGATGTTAACTTTTCCTCATGACTCATTACAAGGAAGATGTTGCCTAAAAATGCAACATACGCTTAATCTTTCCATGTCTAGTCAACGGTGCACTTTAACAATTCCAACCTTATAATGATAGGCAACAGGTGTTCTAGGCTCGTCACTTTGAAAAGCACGACAAGGCAACATACTATTAAGGTCGTAAGATGGATAGACAATTTGCGTTTATAGCATTGAAAATACCAATTTTCCCAATTTCATTTAACTAGGCTAGGTGAATTTGAACATGCACGGGTGCTTCCTAATCCATGAAGTTATCATGCTTAATGCATTACTTTTGTATGGAATCACAATAGTAAAAACCTGGGTTTGCGGGCTCGGGGAGATGTCCACGTGAATGCTAGGAGAAGAACCTCCCACAGGCGCGCCCTGTGACTTCTTGGGAGCCATCGTTGAGGACTCGAGCTCCGCGGATTACCCTCGCTTCTATGCATTCTCCGAACAGCCTCAAGATGTGCGTTCTCCCTCGTACGTCGGTCACACCGAATGCGGATCTTTGAAAATACCGGGGCTTGTGGGATTTGGGCTTACGGGAGGGCTTGTGGGGTTGGAGCTTTGCTTGTGGGGATGGGGCTTCTATGAGGAAGCTATGGGAATGGAGCTTTATGAACCTCTTTTAAAACCCGAGGTGACCACGTGGAAATAGGGCTTAAGGAAGCTGGGACTTTCCCCTCGGGTCAATCCGTGTGCACAAGGCCTTAAACCTTGCCTTTAGAAGCTTCCAAGAAGCTCTAGGAAGCTTCTGCTTTCCCGAGAAGCCAAGTGGTTAAAAGTAAGGGTTGAGGAGAGGGAAAGTTAGCGTCGAGACAGGGGGGTTTGTGATGTAATGGTGGCAGTTTGACGGCTGGGCGTGGTAGCGGCTGTATTGGTAGCTTGGCGGCGGTTCCTGACAGCAGCGGCGACAGGTCTGGGCGTCCTCACGGCGGCTTCCCAGCATGACACCGTCGTCAATATGGCAGCCTATGCTCTCCCCAGCACGGCGATGGTAGCAGCCATTCGTCCTCTCCCTCCCTCCCTTCACACCTTAGAGGTGTATTTATAGGACAAGGGGGGGGGGAGAGGAGAGCTCCACCACGTGGCCACTGCATGGCTTCCCCCCTCCTCATGCAGCCCACAACTCCACCAAGCCCATCCCCCCACACTCCCTCTCCTCCAGCCGTGCATCGGCTGGGGGAAAGGGATAAATATTTAAAAAAAAATTGCTTTAATAATATCCATTTTTCCCCTCCCAAGAGGGTGTTTACGTGTGAAATGCGGATTTGAACCCTCGGGCTTGCTTTGCCAATGCGGAGGTCTCGATTTCTCGTGTGCAGGTTACGGATTACACTGCCGGCAATTCCAATATGAAAGATAACATTTATACAAGGTTTACGCAGTGTGCGGGAAGTCAATATTCACGAGTGGGAATATTACATAAAATTAGTACATTTAATAGTTTTATGGAATGGATAATTACATCAATCCCTCTTCACAAGCTTTGTCCTCAAAGCTTAGCTAGTCAACATTTGTTAGGAAAGATAAATGGCATTCAATTTCTCTTTAAAAGTTTTGTTTCTAAATCTCATTTATTATTTTCAAATAAAATTTGGACTTATTAAACTAAAATATCAAAGAAAAAGAGTTAACAAACTTATCTTTTCATTATCTATTTTGTTGTCATGTCTTGAATGTGGTTGTTGATCTTGAGCATCACTTGTATGGATGTTCATATCTAAATTTGTATACATCTTTTTTAAAGTAGAGTCTTTAAATCAGAGTCTCTATTATAAAATATCCACAAAGAGTCTTCTCAATAGCTCACATAATCTTCATAGAGTCTTCAAATAGTCTTTTGGGTAGCTAGATATATTTTTCATGGTTTGTCATATTTAGTCTTCAAAAAGTGATCATCAAAATCTTTGGGTGAATCCTTTTTTTTCTTTAAAAACCTTATTTACACTAATCATAATTGGTTTAAATTAATCTCACTCTCACTTGGAGATTGCATCTAACTACATTTAATTAGAAATAATCATGGCCATGTTTTTTCTCATTTGTATTCACATTCTCATTCTCATTTAGAGTTTTGTCTTTTGCAAGACACTTATATGATCTCCCCTCCAAATAAACTCAATCATCTTAAGGTCTCTCAAAAGAAATATTCAATCAATATTGATAATATAACATCACAAATTTATCCCATATCATAAACTGAAGATTCTCATCCATGTATTTTTATAGTATCCATCATAATGTTTGTGTATAAGAGCATACCATACAATATAAATCAACACATCCAAAATACCAATATTTTATATATCTTCATCACAATATATATTATATTTGCATCTATAGAATGAAATATCTTTGATATTTTATAGTGAGAGAATAAAAATCTTTGTAAAATGCATCACTTGCAAACTCAAAATCAAACTGATTTTTTCTCCCTCCCTCTCTCTATATCATAGTTATATGTCTATGTCTCATTTAATCCATAGTCAATAACAACATATTGTTAACAATAACATGACTTTGGTTCCATAATATATGCAATCATATGTATTTTATTAAAAATGAATAATAGATAATAAATAAATTTTAAATACACACAACTAAATATTCCATCTTATAATACAAATTTCATACTATCTAGTAACAAAATAAATCTAATGAAGCAATCAGTTTATTCAAAGCATTTGATCATAATACCTACCATTTATAAACAATAGCTCATTGCTAAGAACCACAAAATGGTAACTCTATTAAATTTAACATACTCTAATTTATATATTTTATTTATTTTTCTTTTTATATGATTCATAACTTTTTTTAAAGAATGAATATAGAAAATATGTTAAAATTATTAATATAAGTAAGAAAAAGTAAGAACTTATATGTTGAGTATCATATAGCTTGAAGATTATTAAGAGAGTTACATCATGTACTATTCAAAGTTGTCAAAATAGTATGGTTATATATGATTCTCTCATCTTCTTCTCTAAACGAGTTTTGAGACACTACAACATATAGACCCAATAGCGACGTTTAAATTGACGGAATTATTCATGGAAAAAATTACCCATGTCATCATTATACGTGTCAGTATTAGTGATGCAATAGATCCGTTGCTTCTAGCATTGCTATTGCTAATTCTCAATAGCAATATAAATAGTGATGCATATAATGATTCTAATAGTGACAATTACAATGTAAATTTTTAACACAAATAGTAAAGGTTACAAAGGACACCTAACATCTAAAACTTGTGCATCAAATTTTCTAAAAACAAGGAATCCTCTAATTGCAAAAGCTAGATATAATCAATTCAAAAAAATATTACTTAAGGAGTTTTTTCATCACTAATTACTTAGGCCTGAGAAGAAGAGCTTCTAATTGCAAAAGCTACATTTAATCAATTTGAAAAGTATTAGCCAAGGAGCTTTTTCATCACTTGCTTAGGCCCGAGAAGAAGAGCTTCACTTCAAGCTTTCATGGCAGTGAAGACCCTGAGGTATGAATAAGTCCCATTGATCTTTTGCTCACTCCAGCTTATTCTAAACTTATTCAAGTCTTTTTGGGGGAGCATTTGGGCATTTGTAAGAATTATACCATGGTGTTGCATCCAACGACACATATATAGGGAGTAGTAGTGACTCTTAGCTTTACTTCTTCCTTCTTGTTTTTACCTAAGTTTAAGCCATCTTCTATCTCTTTTTCCTTGACCTTCATGCCTTAAACTATCTTTTTTGGCAATTCTTCTTGTTCTAGCATGTCTTCTTCCTTTGGCTTTCTAGCTCTCTACACTTGTTATTCTAGCTTGGCTCCTCCACCTCTTTCTACTTGCTCAAATATTTTTCCTAGCTTTCTTCTTTTTATTTTCATCCACTTGTTTCTGCATATTTTTCTATATCTTTTCTTTCTCTTCTAGCTTCTTCCTAGCTAACTCTACTTATTCTTCTATTTCTTTTCTTCTTTTTTCTTCTTGTGCTTTCAAGAATCTCTCCAATTTTAGGAGAAATCATGCGTTATTTTTTTTGTCAAAAAAAAGGGGGGAGGATCGTCGGCCTGTTCTCGTCATCATCTTCCTCTTAATCTTCTTCCTTTTTTCATAAACCTTTAAGCTTTTAAACTTGCCTTGCTTTGCTAAGTTCTAAATTAGTTTAGTCAATTGTGACTTATGGCTCATGACTTGTGTTCATGTGGTGACTTCCGTGAAGGATGGCTGGATTCCCTATCAACCTGGGAAAGTGTTGAAGTTACGAACTTCAGACTATTTTGTTCGAGATTTTTTTCTTGGCTCATCTTTTTCTGGATCTTCTCTATGGCTCCATCTAATAAGTATTTGTCTTCTTCTTCCCTATCATCTTCTTCTATCTCCTCCTATATTTTTATAATTCTCTCCTTCAATTCTCTTCCTATCCTATCATCGTTGAATCTTGTGGGTTTGGTTGGTTGATAGGGTTGGGGTTGTTCAGGTTGAGGTGTTCAAAGATCTAAGGTGAGCTTCTCCTCGCCGTTCTCTTCTTCCTTGTGTTGTTGGGGTAGAGGTGTTCCAAGATTTGGTGTAAGCTCATCCTCTCCCTTTTCTTTTTCTTTATCTTCTAACTCTTCATTTTTCTCTTCTCCTTCACCTATCTCATCATCTAAAGTAGAAGTGTTGGATCCATGTCTTAGATACCTTTCCCAAGTTGCTTTTACCCTTCCATTCTCATCTTCTAAGTCTATCTCCTCATGTACTTCTTCATCATCCTCTTCATCAAAGACATCTTGTGACTCACAAGAAGGCACCAACTTGGCCTCACCCTCAATCTCAATGGGTGGAGGTGTCTCAAGATCAAGATCGAGTTCATCCTCCCCCTTCTCAAACTCCATCACTTGAGCTGCAACTATGGGTGCAAGGGTTCATCCTTCTAACATGTCCACCTATCTTTTTTCTTCTTTCTTGTATCCTAAATCCATCATTATACTTTCTACCTTTGAGCGCAAACCCATTCTCTATCCTTCTCCCTTCACATAATACTCCATTATTTCTTTCTCTTTCTAAACTCCTTCAGGTTGACATTCTTTGGGATAGGGGTGGTTGTTGTAGTGGTATTCTTCTTCTAAGTGGCAATCGATGGGAAAATCTTCGAGGTAGTATCCATCTCCTCTAGGAGGGTATTCCTTGTAGAGATATTGGTCTTTAGGGTAGCATTCTCAGTAGTAGTCTTTAGGATAGTAGTCGGCGTAGTAGTAATCAGCTCCTTCTTAGGAATGAGGTGTTCCAAGATCTGCGCTGAGCTCATCCTCTCCCTTTTCTTCTTTGTCATCTTCATCTGACCAGAACCCTTCTTCGTTTTTCACACGTTTCTTCTTTTCTTAGCTCCTTAGTTCGTCTTTGCTCAGCTTCACTCCATTCTTTAGGTCTTGGGCTCTTTCGGCTCTCATCCTCTTCAAGTATGGTTCAGCCTGCTCTTTGGCTTTTTCAGATCCAAAGGCAGTCTCCTAGTTCCACCTTAGTATGATTTCTTCTTACAAATCCAAATCGAGGACTTGGGCCATCTTCATTTTCCCATAGCATGTTGGCTCTGTGTGTGTGTGTGTGTGTGTGTGTGTGTGTGTCCTACTTTTCTTTTACCTCTTCCTTTCTCCCTGGCTCCCTATCTTCATTTCTCTCCTTCTTTCCCTCCCTCTCTCCCTCTCTATCTCTATGTATATGTATATGTGTATATATATATATATATATATATATATATATATTCTCTCTCTATCCCTCCCTCTCTCTCTCTCTCCCCCTCCCTTCCTCCCTCTCTCTATGCATCTCTTCATAAACAAAATGAAAAAGAGAAGTGAAGAAAAGAGAGAGAAGAGAATGCACTTACCTTAAAGCATGAAGAAGAATCCTTTCATTCTTCTGTCCTTCTTCTTCTCCTCCTTCACGGGTTCTCTCATTCTCCTTTGCAATTGTCTCCTCTCTCTTCTTGGATGGTGGTGGCAATGGTGGTAGTAGCAGTCTCTCTCTCTCTCTCTCTCTCTCTCTCTCTCAACCTCCCTTGCTTTGATCTCTCTCCTTTTCTCTCTCTCCCTTGTTCTCTCTATATATCTCTTCATCAACAAAAATAAAGAGAGAAGTGAAGAAAAGAGAAAAACAAAGAGAAAAGAGAGAATACACTTACTTCAAAGCTCGAAGAAGAATTCCTTCACACTTCCCTCCTCCTTCTCCTCAGTGAGTTCCCTCAACACTATATTAGGGAATTTGAAAATTCTCATATAGTTTAGGAATTCCCAATATAGTTAATATTTGGCCACATGATCAAATCTAGTTGTCCCCTTACTTGAAAGTGAAGTATACTCTACCTACTATATAGGTTGTCTTTCCAAGTCAGAAGCATGGGTTAAGATTTGGCCACATGGCAAAATCTTTACCTCTTATTTGAAAGTGAAACTTGGGAGATTCCCAAATTCTCTAATATGGTGTTCCTCGTCCTTTACATTTGTCTCCTCCCTTTTCGTGGATGGCGGTGGCTATGGTGGCCTCTCTCCCTCTCTCTTTTGCTATTTCACTCTCGCTCCTTTACAAATCTATAAAATGCCATGCTTAGGTTTCTGTTCTTTTTTTTCCTAGAACCCTATCGCTATTAGCATCGCTAGGCGTCGATGCTAATAATGATGTAAATAGTGATGCAAATAGCAATGCCACCTAATCGCATAAAAACAGCCATCAATATGGCAATACCTTCTAATCACATAAAAAATGGCCATCACTATGCTACCATTTCCTTATAGTGAGATTCAATACTCCATGAAATATAATACAAGAACATCCACTTAATAAATAATTATCATAAAGAGAGTTATCATTCACAATTTTTCTCATTTGAAGAAAAGTTATAAATCTAAAAGTTTCATTATCCAATATCCACATGAGATTGAAATATATCAATTCTATCATATCCATGAAATTAAAAAGATAAACCTATGAGTGGTAATAAAAGAGATTAGATACCTCATTTTCTGCCTCATGCTACTTCATAATTATTTTGATTAGGTTATGCATTCTATATAAAAACTATTATAAAATAAGACAGTTCATTAATAACAAAAGCCTAATCGCTTTTAAAAAACTTAAAAAATAATTATCACATCACTGTCAAATCAAGTATTCACAAGATTCAAGAAAATAAAGCTTGTAATCTTTGAGCTTGAAACTCTCAATAAAAGATTTTAAAAATGTCTATTCAAATATTATTATCAAATTTCTCTATAAAGATTTTTTAAATAAAAATTTAACTAATTAAGAAATATTTTCTTTTCTCTTCTTTTTGAAATATCTAAATGATGAACTTGAGCATTTCTTATGTCTTGTTTTCTCTCAAAATCATTAATAAAATCATCATTCTTTTCCTCTTTACACAATTTCCTTTAAATGAATATTTGAAGAGATTTCTTACTAAAATAAAGCTTCAACATTCTAAAAAAAGCTAAAGAGATTTAAAATTTATGTTTTAATAAGTGATTAAAATTTACAATCGTATAATCAAAGAATAGAAAAATACAATTTCACCTTAGTCATTGTGTAGATTAAGCATATAATTATATATCTAATAAATATAATATTTTTTAAATTTATGAGTAGAGTACTTACCAAATATACTCAAGAATAAGAGCTTTTTTTTTGTTTCAAACAAACTCGTGGTTAAGAGTTAGAACAAGAGAAAATTTTATTAGAAATCTCTTTCTATAAAAATAATTTATAAATCATAATATATAACCAATATAAAAATATGTATATCAATATTTAATGATTAAGACTAATAAAAGAGAAAAATATACTTATCTACTTTTAATGCCATAAAGAATCACAAGGGAAACATCAAATCCAAATACTGCATAATCTCAAATAATCCTTGTGCTACTATTATGTTTCATATAGATATCCTTTTGTTGTTTACCTCAATCACTTCCTTGTTGACTATCTATCTTCACTCTCTTAAACATCAGGTTTATAGTCAAATCTTCGTTGATTATTCTTTTTAAGTCTTCTATCTTTAAGTCACAGATTCTCTAGTGTCATATTTAAAAGACCTTTCTCTTGTCTTTGCTTCTTGTTGTGATCTACATTGTTGAGATGGCTTTCCAATCGACCTGCCCATATGAGTCATTATCTGCTTCACCTCTTAGATCCAAGATGATCTTTGGTGTCTTTGTAGCTTTCTTACTAGCTTATTCTCTTCTCAAATTAGTAAGAAGACATTGAATAAATTATCCTTGCTCCATGATCCTGTGCTCCAAGCTTTTCATCTTCACGTATTAGAACTGCTTTGATACTAATTCTAATGTGACTTCTTCATAATCATGACAAATCATATAGCCAATCAAATAGAACAAAGATACATATTGAGAAAATAAAGAAGAGAAATCTATGTAATATTTGATCAAGTTTATAGAGTATAAGCTTGGGTAAGTTACTCATGAATATATGTGTGCATCACGTGGGGTCAAAATAAGGTACTTTTAAAATACCACTTTTATACAATTTTACATATAGAAAGGTGTAATGTATAGGGGTTATTTATAGATTGACTAGAAAAGGGTTATGTTTCATTTAAGAAAAAATTACAGATAAGGATACTTATAAATACGCCTTGAATGCACGTGATATAGAGGATATACATATAGTAACTTCTTTGAGAGTATAAGCAATGAAATACCACAATACACACTCCAATATGAATGTGAAATTTCTTGACCACCCCTGATCTTATGTAACGTTCCAAATTTCTTTTTTATGTGAACTACCCTTATAGGAAAGGGGATATTGATATGGCAATTTTTCGGATAATGCAATTTTTTTTTAAATTATTCCCCTCCCCAGCCGACTGTTGTGCTGGAAGGGGAGGGGAATAGCAACAAGGCGGAAGCTCCTCGATGGGAGCTCACAGGTGTAGAGCGCCATGCCTCTCACCACGTCGAGAGGGAGGATCCCCCCCCCCCCCCCCTATTTAACCAAGGGGGAAGGTCACCACAAAGGGAGTAGGTTGCCGCCATGAGTGAGAGGAATTTCGCTTGTGCCGTTTGAAGGATGGAGAGGGGGATGCACTCGCTGTGCTGGTCGCCTGGGCAGAGGGACGCGACGCCGTTGAAGGAGGGAGGAGCCGCTGCCGTTATTCGTCGTCAACTGATGGTCCTTCCCCCCCAGGTAACTTTCTAGAAGCTTAAAAGCTTCCAAAGGGGGGGGCCATCTTAGCCCCCATTCCCCTTGGCCTTTAAGCCCCTTACATCCCCCCCCCCCCCCCCGTATTTTAAGCCCCCTCTCCCATGGGTGTTGGAACCCCGATTTAACCCTTAAGCCCCTTCTTTTGGGCTTATTACCCCCGTGATTTAAACCTTTAAGGCCCTTCTTATGGGCTTTGAACCCTCTTTTTTCCCCCCCCTGTGTTTTATCCCTTGAAACCCCTTTCACCCTCGTATCGTAAAACCCTCCAAGGGCCCTACTTGTGCCTATTATTACCCCCCCTCCCC
The DNA here is from genome assembly GCF_053477565.2 of Lygodium microphyllum. Lineage (NCBI taxonomy): Eukaryota > Viridiplantae > Streptophyta > Polypodiopsida > Schizaeales > Lygodiaceae > Lygodium > Lygodium microphyllum. Next base: position 123,841,190 of record NC_141138.1, read on the forward strand.
TCATGTTTAAAGGTCTATAAGCCCCTTTTTCCCCAATAAAGAGTGGGCTTAGAGGTCCTATTAATACTCCCCCCTCGTGCTTTTAAATCTCTCTTAAGCCCTTTTCCTTGGGCTTTGAAGGCCGTGCAAAAATACCCCTTGGAACTCTCCCGTGCCTTGTGTTTTATTTTTCCACACATTTCTATTCCCGTTCGTGCGAAGTTTACAAAGGCCATTAAGCTGTCCCCATGGTTTAATGGGTCTTAGACGTGAAAGATTCTGAAACACCCTTTCGAATTCCCAACTTCAAGGAGGGAGCCTTCCAAAAACTACTTTCGACGGACGATGTAAGGGAGCGACGGTGGAATTCCAAGGAGGAATTGGAAAGCTGCTTTCACATCTGAAAAACTACAATTGCGATGCCTCCTAAGAAAGTCCAAGGCGCAACCGCGGGAGGGTCATCTCCTGGTATCCATCTGGAAATCTCACCCCAAACCCAGGTTTTCCTTCTTAATTTTTATTTGATATTGTTGTAATTCAAACATGCAAGGTTAATTATTAGAAATAGGATATATTTTCGTCCTAATTGTTCACAACGAAGGAACTTAGTCATCAATACTTTTAATGAAACATGCAAAATAAAGAAAGCAGAAGCTAGATTATTATCCATTAAAATAGTATACTTCGGTTAGGCCTAGAAGTATAAACTGCATCTTGTGCTATTAATCCATATCCTCTTTGCAATGAATCATCATAGAAAGTGCAAGCATGAAATGTTTCTTACGATGCATAAACTCTAGGAAAATATCATTTGTCAACAGCATAAATTATCAAGTAAAAGGTTTCTTGTTTAGCATGAATTTTGTTCACAAAGTGTAGGAAGATTATTAGGAATTAACCTAACCTCAAATCGATAAAGTTTAGGATTGAAAAATCAATTTACGCATAGACAACGAATCATGTGGAAATAATCTCGAAATTATCTTCTAGAGTTAACCAAATTGACATAAACTTAAAACACCTAAGCTACAAAATACTCGTTGGGAATGAGTTAAATTCCAAGAAACGCCTATACCTTAAATACTTGCCCACATTCACTGAATGTAGGGACAGTGAATTGTAATCATAAAAGGAACTAGGGTTTGTCCCTGAGAATCTTACAAAGATGAAGCTTGGAAACCCTAGGTCTAACGACGTCAGCTTAAAGAATCTGAAACAGATTGTTTCGTGACTCCATAGTCTCATAGTTCGATGCAACACTTGCACAACAAGTGCGGAGTTATATGATCTTGTGATTGGATCACAAGAGAATGGCCAAGTTCTTGCAATGAAGTTGGCATGTCCTTACGCAAGTTATCTTGCAAGAGGATAAATAATCATCCTAATTTAGTATCCTTCTTGAGTAAGGAAGATTGTTTGGAAACTAAAGACCAACCGATAAACTTAAGGTTTGACCAAGTTGGGTTAATAGGGTACGCCCTAACCCAGGATATAGGGGATTTTGCCAAGTTGAAAGTCATCCCGGATCGAGTGCTGGATGCATTCGAAAGGAAGGATTCATTCCTTAGCAGTTTGCCAATGGAAATGTTTGTGCTTGCTACATATTTTAGAGCACTGTTTGGCTTTGTTTGATCAATGAATTAAAAGATAAATGGATATCTATACTTTAGGTTGAAGTCTTGAAGGGAGAGGCAGCTTCAGTTACTCCTGACTGCGTGCCTGACCCTAACCAAGGGGGTTGTTGACCGCACTGGAAAAGTGGACCAAACGCGCCACGCAAGGTCTCTCCGTTGAGCGCTACTTGGAGCAGGAGGACGCTTGGGTGCCAGGGGGGCTCTGGCCATTAATGCCTCACCTTCCGGGTCCTGCACAAGAGGCTAACGTGACTTAGGATTGGATCTCGAGGCCCACATACTAGTCTAGTGATCCCTGTGGATTGCTGGATAGCCTTCGGGCGGATTGTGGATAAGCCTACGGGCTGGACTCTTTGTATTTCAAAGATAAATATGATAACATGTTAATAAGCAACTTGTCTGATATTGTTTTTCTATGTCAAGTGATAATATTACGTGAAGGAACCAGTGCCTAATGGGTTAATTAAAGAAGCTGGTTGTTACATGTCCAACTAATGTGTTAGGTAATTAAATAACTAAAACAACCCGAGGAAAGTGCGGAGGATGGGCCATAGGTCCGTCTACGGATGGGTGGTCCCGATTGGCTGGGAACTTTTCTCAAATTCATGATGGACAGCAGGAAGATCGTCAAAGAACACGAACAACTAAAGCGTTGACCTAGAGTTAAGAGTGAGCCCGATTTACACTGTTTTAGGGGAACAGAATGGGACTATGCCTTATGGCAGAGAGGTTGAGCTTTGCGTCCCTCTCGTTTCCCATTCTCCTTGAACCAAGTGCAGCGTGAATCCGCTTCGTACCTAGTGTTTCTGCGTAAAGTAGTTCGCTTGGGTCCGACGCTAGTTGCTGTTAGAAAATGACCAATTAGGAAAACCCTAATTCAAGTCGATCCTAAGTGGGAATGGCCGGAATACTTCCGCTACGTGGCAGACACGGAAAGCCCTAGATCGCTAACCCTGTAACATTCCATGGGAGTGCCGGGCGAAGCTTTCTAGACATCCTTTCCGATGGATTGCTAAGACGTGTCCTGAAAATACAAGTGGACACGTTACAGTTGGTATTAGAGCGAACCAACAACGGAATTGTTTTATGAAATCTTAATAAGATGAAGTAAAGAAAATATTGATGTGCAAACATTTCCTTACCTTCAATGCTGTCTTGCAGAATTACGAAGTGTGGAACAAGTTCTTAGTATTTCGAATCATGTTTATGACTGCAATGCATTCTCCGCATTATCGACAAAGGGTTGAGATGATGAACATCCTAGAGCAGATCTATAATCCATCACCCTTGTACATGGAACGAAGATGGATGAGTGCCTCAGGAATCTACTATATAGTCGCCCACCGGTTTCCTTATCTACAAACCAACCTAAAGAGCATCAAGTGGTTGGAAGACCTGAAAGTCATGAAGCTGTTCATTTTTGTGGAACCTCACGTAAACTCAACTTTACATATTCGAGGTCAGAGGGTTGAGATGAACTCATATGTATATGAGGAAGTAACCTATGTAATCCCGGCCGACAGGATTAAAGTGTTGGGCCGCCATGAGAAGTATGGATTCCAACGGAAAGGATATCCTGAACTTCCAATGACTTACCGATTCCTGAAGATCCATGACCCGAAACCATACTATTATATAGTTCCTGTAGATAAATGTAATACGACGTTGTTCTCCCCAAACTAAATGTAATAGTTGGCTTATCATCACAAGAAATGTTGTATTCCGAAAGGACTATGCCCATATAAATACAAATAAGACTTCTTTTTATCAATGTCTGATTGTGCAAGAGAATTGATAAAAAGTTAAGTAGCTACATTGCTTACATGATAGCAGAATTGAAGATGTAATATAAATCAATAACGATTATCGTATAATAACGTTAAGAAACCTTTATTCACGCACAACCCCAGGTACAGGTTCCTAATTCGCCTCCTACATCAAGTACTGCTGTAATCTAGGAGAAGAAGTTCCTTCTCAAGCAGATTAAGCCGTCCGAGTTTGACGAGAGAGGTAGATTCGTCCAAGCTGATGCTGAAATTTGGATTGAATCCATGGAGGATTACTTCGAAGTAGTCGGTACTGCACCCACCAATCAGTATATGCTCACCAAGCTAAAGCTCACCGGCGAAGCCAGGCTTTGGTGGAAGCAATGGTGCAGGGATCAAGGGATCGCGGAGGGATCCGTTACCTGGGAGAAGCTGAAGAAAGCCATGCAGGGAAGATACTTGCCACCTGCATATTGCACGCAGAAGATGAATGAGTTCTACGAGCTAAAACAGCTAGGGCTCACGCTTGATGCATACTATTCTAAATTTGTCTCACTTCTTAAGTATGCACCGCAGATGGACATGACACAACAGGTGTCTAAATTTTGTGCGGGTTTAAATCCACCAGGGTCAATATCCATCTCGAAACTATGCGTCCATCAGATCTTCAAGACGCACTCATTCGAGCAGCGCTTATAATTCAGGAGGTGCAGTCTAGACCAAGGGGTAACAAAGCTTGGTCTTATAATGACCCGAACAGAGAAGCATTCAAACCTCAGATAAAGAGAGTTCAAGGTCATAATCAGGGACAAAGAAAGAAAGCAAGGACTATTAATGTCAACAACTTTGTTCCTACTCAAAGTAATGGCCAAAACCTCTGTTGTTTCCACTGCAACGAGCCCGGTCACTTCAAGAGGCAATGTCCCAAGCTCGGTGGAGGACATTGCCAAGTGCCTTTCCAAGGAACAGGCCGTGGTCAAGGAGCCACTACCCGAGGAAGAGGAAGAACCACCTGCATTGCCAATAGGCAAATGTGCAAAGAAGAAGAAGAAGAAGATCCGACCATGGAAGCAGAATTTGAAAGGGCGACAATCCATGCCGCTCTACACAAGAAAGGACCGAATCGCCAGTTCTTGGTGATTCAGACACCATCGGACTATCAAGGTAAAATTTTCAAGACCTTGATTGATTGTGGTAGTACACATTCCTTTATCTCACCAACATGTGCAAAAAGATTAGGAATAGCCATAGTAGAAGCACCTACCCTGCTTGTGGAATTGGCAAATGGTCGTGAGGTTACTTGTACCAGGCAAACTGCTAAGGTGGAATTCTTTTTGAGAGGTAAGAAGACTTCGGTCAAATTCAGAGTCATGAATTTAGGTATCCATGAGTGTCTACTCAGAATGGATTGGCTTAAGCCTAACGACACCCACATTCATTGTGGGAAGGGTCAAGTTTCTTTTCGAAACTCTGAAAGGGAATTAGTCACAACTCAAGGTGAGGCTGGAGTGCCAAGAATCCAATTGGCCAAAGTATCTCATATCATAAAAGGAGTCAGAAAAGGATTACCTGTCTACTTGATCAAACTCAACAAGTTAGATTAGAAGCAAGAGTCTAATGAAGGACCTTCTTGGCTAAACAAATACGCGAACGTATTCCCTGAAGAGTTGACTGAACTTCCGCCTCAAAGAGAAGTGGATCATGAGATTAAGTTAGTACCAGGAGCTGCGCCAATTGCAAAGAGACCTTATAGAATGTCCATACCAGAAGAAATTGAGCTGAAAGAACAACTCAAGCAACTGCTAGATTAGGGCTACATCCGTCCTAGCAATTCACCATGGGGAGCTCCAGTACTATTCCAGAAAAAGAAAGATGGGACACTTCGACTATGTATTGACTACCGATGGTTGAATCAATCAACGGTCAAGAACAAGTACCCTATTCCTAGAATAGATGAGCTTCTTGATCATCTTCAGGGTGCGAAGATCTTCTCCAAGATTGATCTCAGGTAAGGTTACTATCAGATAAGGATCAAGAAAGAAGATATCCCAAAGACGGCCTTCAATACAAGGCATGGGCACTTTGAGTTCCTAGTTATGTCATTCGGGCTTACGAATGCACTTGCCACCTTCAACAGGTTAATGCACGATATCTTTAGGCCATATCTTGATGATTTTGTGCTCGTCTTCTTCGACAACACTCTAGTCTATTCTAAACAGGAAGAAGATCATGAACCCCAGCTTTGGATTGTCCTTGAGACAATGAGGTCACATAAGCTGTATGCTAAGATAAAGAAGTGTGCATTCTTCAAACGCCAGATTGAATATCTGGGATTCATAGTATCGGCGGAAGAAATCTCAGTGGGCCCAGCCAAGGTCAGAGATGTGCTTGAATGGCCAATACCAACATCTGTCAAGGAAATACACAGCTTTCTTGGATTGACAGGATGGTATAGGATCTTCATCAAAAACTATGCTTTGATTGCAGCACCTCTGACAGACTTACTGAAGAAGCAAACTTCCATTGCATGGTCAACTCCTGAACAAAATAGCTTTGGCAGATTGAAGCAAAGTTTGGTATCGGCACCTATTCAAAAACTTCCAGACCTCAATAAGGAGTTCGAGGTAGTAACTGATGCTAGCATTCTTGCCTTAGGGTGTGTACTCATGTAGGAAGGTCATCCAGTAGCATACTCTTCAAGGAAATTGAAGAGTCATGAAACGAATTATGCTACGCATGATCTGGAATTGTCAGCTGTCATCCACGCTCTAAAGCTTTGGAGACACTACCTGTTGGGGTAAGAAGTTTACCCTAGTAACTGATCATAAGAGTCTCAAATGGATCTTTACCCAGAATGAGCTCAACATGAGGCAACGTCGGTGGATTGAAGTGTTGGAGGAATATAAATTTGAAATTAAGTACCGACCAGGAAAAGAGAATGTAGTTGCCGATGCACTTAGTCGCAAGGCATTCCTTAATTCCCTAATCTTGCAGAACCCATCAACAGCTAGATCTCTAGCTACAAAAGTACCTATGCCAAACAATCCAATACTTGAGTTAGCTAGAGAGGATGCATGCCATGATCTGGCCTACCAAACAATGCTAAGGGAGATCTCTATCAAAGATCAGAATCAAAAGTTGCAGGCTAAGTATCATGAATTTTCTATCAATAGTGGGCTTGTCTACTATAGTACAAGGCTGTGTATACCAGCAAGCCAGTCACTTAAGAAGAAGATATTGTGGGAAGCTCATGATTCCCCTTTCGCAGGACATCCTGGCTATGCCAAGACTCTTAATGCAGTCAGGAAGAGCTACGATTGGAAGAGGCTCAAAGGTGACATTCTCAAATATGTCACCGAGTGTTTGTCTTGACAACGTATCAAAGCCGAACATGTCATGATGCCAGGGAAACTGCAACCGCTTGACATTCCCCAAATGAAATGGTAATTCATCAGTATGGATTTTATTGTAGGCCTATCCCAAGTCCAGGGAGGATACAACTCCATCATGGTTGTGGTTGACATGCTTACTAAGGTTGCACACCTTATTCCAATAAAGACAAACTATAAGGCCTCAGACATTGCAAGATTGTTTATCAAGGAGATATTCAAGCTACTTCTGGAGAGCTATCTTTGAAGCTATTGGGACTCAACTCTGTTTTAGCACCGCTTACTATCCCCAAACGGATGGCCAAACAGAGTGAGTAAATCAAGTCATGGAGGATATGCTAAGGGCATACTGCTGTCGTGATCCGAAGAGGTGGATTCAATATTTGCCTTTGGTTGAATTTGCCTACAATGCTTCTTACCAGCAAAGCATTCAGATGACCCCTTTCCAAGCATTGTATGGTCATGACTGTCGAATTACCCTAAACTTTTCAGATCCAACCTTAAGGGTTGAAGCTTCAAGGAAGATGTTGGAAGAGATGGATGACCAAATAAAGTCAATAAGACAGGACATCCAAGTGGCCAAGGATAGACAGAAGGCATACACGGATTTGAAGCGTCAAGATAGAATCTTCGAAGAAGGAGACATGGTCTTCATTCGCATTCGCCCTAAAAAGAGTTCCCTATCCTTACGAGATTGCAAGAAGCTAAGTCCAAGGTATTGTGGGCCGTACAAGATCCTCAAATGCCTAGGACCTAATGCTTATAAACTGCAACTCCCGGAGAACTTAAAGGTTCACAATGTATTCCACATCAGCCTATTGAAAAAATATGTACCTAATCCTAACCATGTACTTGATGACCAACAAGTTGTAATGCCTAGTCAAGGAGTCCTTGAACTAAGGCCTGACAGAATCTTAGATGTTAGGGAGAGACAATTAAGATCCAAAACCTTGAGAGAATGCCTCGTCCAGTGGAAAGATTATCCCAAAGAGGATGCCACTTGGGTAGATGAAGGTACTCTCAACCATCAATATCCCCAGTTTATCTTGAGATGAGGACATCTCGATTCCTCTAAGGGGGAGAGAATGTAACGTTCCAAATTTCTTTTTTATGTGAACTACCCTTATAGGAAAGGGGATATTGATATGGCAATTTTTAGGATAATGCAAATTTTTTTTAAAATTCCCCTCACCAGCCGACTGTTGTGCTGGAAGGGGAGGGGAATAGCAACAAGGTGGAAGCTCCTCGGTGGGAGCTCACAGGTGTAGAGCGCCATGCCTCTCGCCACGTTGAGAGGGAGGATCCCCCCTCCCCTCCCCTATTTAACCAAGGGGAAAGGTCGCCACAAAGGGAGTAGGCTGCCGCCATGAGTGAGAGGAATTTCGTCTATGCCGTTTGAAGGACGGAGAGGGGGACGCACTCGCTACACTGGCCGCCTGGGCAGAGAGACGCGATGCTGTCGAAGGAGGGAGGAGCCGCTGTCGTTATTCACCATCGACTGACGGTCCTTTCCTCCCCCCCCTCCCCCCGTAACTTTTTGGAAGCTTGGAAGCTTCCAAAGGGGGGGTCGTCTTAGCCCCCATTCCCCTTGGCCTTTAAACCCCTTACATCCCCCCCCCTCCGTGTTAAAATCATTAGTTTTTGTTTTGGGCTTATTACCCCCCCCCCCCTCCCCGTTTTAATCCTCTTAAGGGCCTTCCACCCCCCTCTTGTGCCTTCTAGAAAAACCTTTTATTACACCCTCCCCCCGCGTATTTTAAGCCCCCTCTCCCATGGGTGTTGGAACCCCGGTTTAACCATTAAGCCCCTTCTTTTGGGCTTATTACCCCCATGATTTAAACCTTTAAGGCCCTTCTTATGGGCTTTGAACCCTCTTTTTTCCCCCCCCCCGTGTTTTATCCCTTGAAACCCCTTTCACCCCCATAACCTAAAACCCTCCAAGGGCCCTACTTGTGCCTATTATTACCCCCCCTCGTGTTTAAAGGTCTATAAGCCCCTTCTCCCCCAATAAAGAGTGGGCAAAGAGGTCCTATTATTACTCCCCCCTCGTTCTTTTAAATCTCTCTTAAGCCCTTTTCCTTGGGCTTTGAAGGCCGTGCAAAAATACCCCTTAGAACTCTCCCGCACCTTGTGTTTTTTTTTCCACACCTTTCTATTCCCGTTCGTGCAAAGTTTACAAAGGCCACTAAGCCGTCCCCATGGTTTAATGGGTCTTAGATGTGAAAGATTCTGAAACATCCTTTCGAATTCTCGACTTCAAGGAGGGAGCCTTCCAAAAACTACTTTCAACGGACGGTGCAAGGGAGCGGCGGTGGAATTCCAAGGAGGAATTGTAAAGTTGCTTTCACATCTGAAAAACTACAATTGCGATGCCTCCTAAGAAATTCCAAGGCGCAACTGCAGGAGGGTCATCTCCCAGTATCCATGTGGATATCTCACCCCAAACCCATGTTTTCCTTCTTAATTTTTATTTGATATTGTTGTAATTCAAACATGCAAGGTTAATTATTAAAAATAGGATATATTTTCGTCCTAATTGTTCACGATGAAGGAACTTAGTCATCAATACTTTTAATGAAACATGCAAAATAAAGAAAGCATAAAAGCATTTCTAGCAAATAGCTTATGCATCGAAATGAATTATAAGCTAGATTATTATCCATTAAAATAGTATACTTCGGTTAGGCCTAGAAGTATAAACTGCATCTTGTGCTATTAATCCATATCCTCTTTGCAATGAATCATCATAGAAAGTGCAAGCATGAAATGTTTCTTACGATGCATAAACTCTAGGAAAATATCATTTGTCAACAGCATAAATTATCAAGTAAAAGGTTGCTTGTTTAGCATGAATTTTGTTCGCAAAGTATAGGAAGATTATTTGGAATTAACCTAGCCTCAAATCGATAAAGTTTAGGATTGAAAAATTAATTTATGCATAGACAACGAATCATGTGGAAATAATCTCGAAATTATCTTCTAGAGTTAACCAAATTGACATAAATTAAAAACACCTAAGTTGCGAAATACTCATTGGGAATGAGTTAAGTTCCAAGAAACGCCTATACCTTAAATACTTTCCCACATTCACTGAATGTAGGGATAGTGAATTGTAATCGTAAAAGGAACTAGGGTTTGTCCTTGAGAATCTTACAAAGATGAAGCTTGGAAACCCTAGGTCTAATGATGTCAGCTTAAAGAATCTGAAACAAATTGTTTCGTGACTCCATAGTCTCATAGTTCGATGCAGCACTTGCGCAACAAGTGCGTGTCATATGATCTTGTGATTGGATCACAAGGGAATGGCCAAGTTCTCGCAATGAAGTTGGCATGTCCTTACGCAAGTTATCTTGCAAGAGGATGAATAATCATCCTAATTTAGTATCCTTCTTGAGTAAGGAAGATTTTTTGGAAACTAAAGACCAACCGATAAACTCAAGGTTTGACCAAGTCAGGTTAATAGGGTACGCCCTAACCCAGGATATAGGGGATTTTGCCAAGTTGCAAGTCATCCCAGATCGAGTGCTGGATGCATTCGAAAGGAAGGATTCATTCCTTAGCAGTTTGCCAATGGAAATGTTTGTGCTTGCTACAGGTTTTAGAGCACTGTTTGGCTTTGTTTGATCAATGAATTAAAAGATAAATGGATATCTATACTTCAGGTTGAAGTCTTGAAGGAAGAGGCAGCTTCAGGTACCCCCGACTACCTGCCTGACCCTAACCAAGGGGGTTGTTGACCGCACCAGGAAAGTGGACCGAACCCGCCGTGAGAGGTCTCTCCGTTGAGCGCTACTTGGAGCAGGAGGATGCTTGGGTGCCAAGGGAGCTCTGGCCGTAAATCCCTCGCCTTTCAGGTCCTGCACAAGAGGCTAACGTGACTCGGGATTGGATCTCGAGGCCCGTATACTAGTCTATGGATGGAAACTTGGATTAGTGATCCCTGTGGATTGCTGGATAGCCTTCGGGCGGATTGTGGATAAGCCTACGGGCTGGACTCTTTGTATTTCAAAGATAAATATGATAACTTGTTAATAAGGAACTTGTCTGATATTGTTTTTCTATGTCAAGTAATAAGATTACATGAAGGAACCAGTGCCCAACGGGTTAATTAAAGAAGCTAGTTGTTACATGTCCAACTAATGTGTTAGGTAATTAAATAACTAAAACAACCCGAGGAAAGTGCGGAGGATGGGCCATAGGTCCGTCCTATGGATGGGTGGTCCCGATTGGCCAGGAACTTTTCTCAAGTTCACGATGGACAGCAGGAAGATCGTCAAAGAACACGAACAACTAAAGCGTTGACCTAGAGTTAAGAGTGAACCCGATTTACGCTATTTTAGGGGAACGGAATGGGACTATCCCTTATGGCAGAGAGGTTGAGCTTTGCATCCCTCTCGTTTCCCATTCTCCTTGAACCAAGTGCAACGTGAATCCGCTTCGGACTTGGTGTTTCTGCATAAAGTAGTTCGCTTGGGTCCGACGCTAGTTGCTGTTAGGAAATGACCAAACAAGAAAACCCTAATTCAGGTCGATCCTAAGTGGGAACGGTCGGAATACTTCCGGTACGTGGCAGACACGGAAATCCCTAGATCGCTAACCCTGTAACATTCCATGGGAGTGCCAGGCGAAGCTTTCTAGACATCCTTTCTGATGGACTGCTAAGACGTGTCCTGAAAATACAAGTGGACACGTTACAGCTTATGTCATGTATATGAAAGGGATCCCATTCTCACTCTCAATCTCATCCACAATCACAATCACAATCTCAATCTTGAATTTTTGAATAAAGATGATGATGACGAATTGCCTTGATTAGTTGTCTTCTATATGAATCCATGAATTGCTTGAGAAGCATAGTATCAACCGTATAGATATTCTTGAATTATGTATGTCTTAAGAAAAGGCCCTTCCAATTCAAAAAGAAAAGAGGGAAAAGGAACTCCCTATGTCTATGTAGTTTGTTCTAAAGTAGTCTGCAACTTGTTTTTGCTCTAACTTCTACCTATGAATGTTAAATGCCTTTGAGGAAAAGAGACTTTGCCATCCTAGCATTCTCATGAATTGGGGCATTGTGAAGCTCAAAAGCTTGTTCACAAATCAAGATTACCTAGCTCAAAAGCTAACCATCGATTTCCAAGATCTAACCAGGCCCTTGATAACTTTAGAGTTTTTGTAGCAGCATTGCTCAATACAAGATCATCCCACCTTAGATCAAGCCATCTCTCTCCCTGAATGGAGGCTTGATTGTTGAGGTGCTTGCTGATTATTGTCCAAGGCTGATCTATGTACATTTTTTCCAGAAGTTTTAAAGCAAACATGCAAGCTTTGTCATGAAGAGATTCGAGACCAAGGCCTCCTTCCTTGCAATCAACAATAACAAAATCCCATGAGATTGAATGCCAACTTTGACCCTCTTGTTTATGCTATAAGAAAACTCTGACAAGTTTGGACCAAACTGCCTTGTTAAAAAAGAAAATGCTAGCCACAAAAAAGACAGCTGCCAACAACATGGATTGTAGGATTGCCAGTCTTCAACCAAATGAGGTTGTCTCCTTACTCCATTTGAGGACTTTACTTTGAAGCTTAGTCTCAAACCATTGGAATCTCTACTGTTGAGAAATCTCAAGGTCTAACATTAAACATCCCAAATATCTAAAGACCTCACATTTTTTATACATTTGAATCCTGAATTGTTAAAAAAATTTGGTTGTTCACCCAACCCTAAAAACAAAATTTTAGATTTCTTTCCACTTACCACCAAACAGCCTGAAAGGTCAGAGAACAACCTATATACACCCAGAAGTTCTTCCAAGTCTTGTCGGCTAGCTTAGACAAGTTATCATGTGTCAAACACTGAGAAACAAAGCTACAACCATCAAGCAATACTAGTTATTTGAGGGTATCTCTTTGGACATGCCAGTTAATCCTGCTTAAGAGGGGGTCAATAATAACAACAAAGAGTAAAGGGGCTATGGGGCAACCTTGGCATATAGATCTTTGTAAAAAAAAGGATTTGGAAAGCACACCATTGATATAGAATTTTGCTTCAACACATTAGTGAATAGAACCGGAATCATTGAGACAAACTTGGGGCCAAAACCCATCTTGGATAGAGTTAGCAAAATAAATTCCCATGAAATGTGGTCACAAGCTTTTGCAAAGTCCATATTGACCAAAATAGACTCTTGACCACTCACTAGAGCCCAATCTATAGCTTTTGCAAGATTTAGAATAGCATCTTATATGCATCGATCATGGACAAAGCTGTATTGCCTTAGGTGAATCACCTAGCCAATAGGGTCTTGATTCTCAAGGCTAATGCCTTGGTTACTATCTTATAAGAAGTGTTAGCCACATATTCAAGAATTTAAGATTTTTCATAAAGTTTGGAAATTTCTAATGTCACTAATATTTGGACACATTTTCTCAAAGTCCATATTGACCAAAATAGACTCTTGACCACTTTCACCAAAGCCCAATCTATAGCTGTTGCAAGATTTAGAATGGCATCTTATATGCACCGATCATAGACAAAGCCATACTGTCTTGGGTGAATCACCCTAGCAAATAGGGTCTTGATTCTTAAGGCTAATGCCTTGGCCACTATCTTATAAGAAGTGTTAACCACATATTCAAGATTTTGAGAGTTTTCATAAAGTTTGGAAATTTCTAATGTGATTAATATTTGGACACATGGTCAAATCTTATCCCCTTAGTTAAAGGTGAAATTTTTCCTAGATACTATACAAGCAATCCCCCCAAGTCCCACTCTCAAATATAGGGTTAAGATTTAGCCACTTGGTCAAATCTTTACTCCTTATTTCACTACAAGGATATGGAGGCATAGCGATGGCGCTTTCCGATGCAAAATAGCGGCGTCACTATTGTCATCTCAAATGCGACACAAATAGCGACGATGCTCAGATGAAAAAATGCGGGCCAAAACCCAAGTGTGTTATTTTGCATGAACAAACGAAAGAGAGAGCGAAAGGGAAAGCGAACTTTATCTTGCATTTGAGAGGGAGAGGGAGAGAAAGAGAGAAAGAGGGAGAAGGAAAGCTTCTCACTGCTACCACCGCCGTTCGCGAAGAAGAGGAGGAAGTGTACGGAGGGCGAAGAGGAGCTGCCGAATCCATCCTTGGGCCTTTACGGTGAGTGTATTATTCCTTCTTGCTTTGTTTTTGTTTTTTCTCTTTCTCGTTTACTTGTTTCTGTTAAAAATCATATGTATTGAGAGAGGGAGAGGAAGAGTGAAAAGGAAAGAAAGAACGAGAGAGAGGGGGAGAAAACATTAAACATAATAGAGAAAGAGAAAGAGAGGGAGAGGGAGAGGGAGAAGGAGAGGGAGAGGGAGAGGGAGAGGGAGAGGGAGAGGGAGAGGGCGGAATAGAGAGAAGGAGGGAGAGGTTGTTGCTATTGTTGTTGTTTTATTTCTTCTTCTTTTTCTAATTGTTTGTTGTAGCGGTAGCGGTAGCTGTTGTTTAATTTTTTATTTTCTTGTTTGTTGTTTTTGTAGTGGTAGTGGTAGTGGTAGTGGTAGTGGCAGTGGTAGCAGTAGCGATAGTGGTAGTTGTTGTTTAATTTCTTATTTTCTTGTTTGTCGTTGTTGTGGTAGTCGTAGTCATAGTAGTAATAGTGGTAGTGGTAGTGATAGTAGTTGTTGTTGTTTAATTTCTTCTCTTCCAGTTTGTTGTTGTTATGGTAATCGTAGTCATGGTCGTAGTTGTCGTAGTCGTGATTGTAGTAGTAGTAATAGTAGTTTTCTTTTTTGTTGTTGTAGTAGTAGTAGTAGTTTTTTTTCTTTTCTTGTTTATTCTTATTTAGTTTTCTTTTTTATTGTTGTTGTTGCTGCTATAGTAGTAGTTTTCTATTCTTTTCCTAGTAGTAGTAGTAGTAGTTTTTTCTTCTTATCTTGTTTATAGTAGTAGTAGTAGTTGTTGTTGTTGTTGTTGTTAATTTTTCTTATATTTTTGTTTATTGTTGTGGTAGTGGTAGTAGTAGTAGTTTTTTCTTCTTATCTTGTTTATAGTAGTAGTAGTAGTAGTTGTTGTTGTTATTGTTGATTTTTCTTATATTTTTGTTTATTGTTGTGGTAGTGGTAGTGGTAGTAGTAGAGAGAGAGAGAGAGAGAGAGTTGCTATGGTAGTCGTAGTCGTGGTCGTAGTCTATTTCCTTAGGCCAAGAGGACCAGTTAGTTTTGTTGTGTCATTTTTTACTTCTTTAGACCAAGAGTGCCAGCTAGTTTGCAATGAAATGTGCTATTTCTTTAGGCCAAGAGGGCCCTATATATGTTTGGCGCGGATACAGTTAATGGGTTTTTGTTGTAGTGATTGCATCATACAGGTTGACGAAGTTGCTGGAGGGAGCCTTTGTTGTGTGAAAGGAGCTTCTTGTGGCCATTCCAGGTGGTTTTTTCCCCTTTCCGAGTCTTTTCCCTTAAGCAATTAATGATATATGTCTGTGCAAGGGTTAATTTCTTTTGTTTGTTGGGGACCGGGAACTGATGTTGTAGTCGTGATTGTAGTAGTAGTACTAGTAGTAATAATATTAGTTTTCTTGTTTGTTGTTGTTATAGTAGTAGTAGTTTTTTTTCTTTTTTTATTTATTGTTATTTAGGTTTCTTGTTTTTTGTTGTAGTAGTAGTAGTAGTGATTTCCTAATGAGGATGCTCTAACAAGTTCTTGGGGATTGAAAATCACATATACAAAAAAAGAGAGAGAAAGAAAGAGAAGTGCAAGCAAGAGAAACAATTCTTCTTAGATCAACATATTGCAAACTCATCACACTTAGTGGTCCTCAGGTGCATCTGGTGGCTTCAATTGGCTGGCTTTATTTTCAACCCTCTAGCCCTAATTTCCCACAACACATACTTGGGGATCATCAAAGGCTTCTAGCACATCTCGAGCTGCATCCAAAAAACTTATCAATCTCAGTAGTTCACCACACCTCCCCTCATACCAACCAGATCCTCAAGTGTAAGACAACATTTTGGCTCGACTTGAAATTCAGCTGAACTCTTAGTTGTATTAGCATATGCACTAGACACCACTTGGTAAGATATCCATAGCCCTTAAGAAGAGCACTAATGTGCTTGCAACTACTAAAAATTTCTTAAATACCCCTTAATATCAATTGCCATGCAGTATTATGCATTAGGTCTAGCCTCATCTTGCAACCCTACCTATCATCACCAAATACAAAACTACCCTTCACATCACCAAGATCACCTACCCAACATAGCTCCAATTCATAAGAAACAACAACAAACTTTCCTCTATCAAGATTTCTTCAACGATTATTCCAATAGCATTCATCATTAGCACTCGCTATGATAACCCACCTTCAATGAACTACCATACATGGGATCCAAGAGGAGCGCTAATGCTAATTCCAACATGAGAATGTGGAAAAGAAAGGACGTGCAAACCAAGAAAACTGAGTAAAAATTTAGGTTGAGCATCATAAAAATCATATTTTCTTTTCATACTATTTTATGCTTTTTTAGGTGTTTTAGGTGTTTTATGACTCTTTCATACTATTTTATGCTTTTTTATGTGTTTTATTTTAAAAACTATAATAAAATTTATTAAAATGATGAAACATATCATTAAAAGTCAATATGACTATATTTAACTTTTGCAAACTATATAATTGGAGTAATACTACCCATTAACAATTATATGGATATGTATTTTGATGATAATAGTCTTCATTATTATATTATAATGGATTAGATAATATTATGCACATAATTTTTCACATGGATGGGTCATAAAATTAATATGTTTAATAGTTTTACAAAATGAATGGTTACAAGATGTATATAGAGTAAGATGGCAAGACTCAAAGATATAGTTATACCAAAGCTACCTTACTTATTGTAACATTCACATCAAAAGAAGAGAGGTGAAATGCAATCTTTATAAGGAGTGTGTAGCTATTGTAGCAACATCACTAGTAGCCATAGGTAGTTACATGTAGTCATGACGGATACATCATGACAGTCATTAAACATTTTCACAAATTCACTAAATGAGGATACTAGGTTAATATGTTGGAATATGTACATCTCCTTGTACTCAAGGGCTTGAAAATTAGTGACTTAAGGAAAATCTATCTACCATGTTCTTTCTCAAAATACTTGATGTGCATGTGTGAGTATTGCATCTATTAGGGAAATTGTTACTACTATTATTCTCTCTCACAATACTTGTCATGAGTGTGAGGATAGGGAAGTACATGGGGTTAGCTCACTCATTCACATCCACATAGTAATAAGCATCCATGCAAATGTTTTTAATTTTCTAAAATATGATACCACCATTCTAGCTATCCTGGCCATGCTTGGCTACTTGTTTCTCAATTGATGAATGTCCACCTCTCCTTCTAGTATGTATAAGCCTATAACTTTTTCATAGGACTGCCATACCTTGTTGATCAAGCCATCATTGAGCTATTCTTCTTGGGGAAGTTACTATATGTATATTCTCTACATCACGTGCATTCAAGGCCTATTTATAAATATCCTTATCTGTGATTTTTTTAAAAATAAAACATAACCCTTTTATATTCAATTTGTAGATAATCCCTTTATATTATATCCTCTTGTATGTAAAAAATGTATAAAAATGGTATTTTAAAAATACCTTATTTTGAACCCACGTGATGCACACATATTCATGAGTAACTTACCCGAGCTATTTTTATCCTTGTCTTGATGAGTAAATGCACTATTCTCATGGAGAGGGGTTTTGGAACTTTGGTTTATTCATATAATTTAAATTCAAATATGACTATTACATCATGCTCTTTCCTTTCTTGGTACCTACAGATGGATTCCTATGGGCTTTCACCTTGCTCTTTTATCACTTGTATGTCCAAATGGATAGCTATCGCCTTTTGTGGCTGGGCTCTCTACATGTTCAAAATCCTTTCATAAGCTTCTCATTGTTCTAGGGTGGCTATTGAATCCTATGTTGATTTAGGATTTCATCACTAGATCCATTTGGTAGAGTGTCATAATCTAAGAGTTATGCCAAAACCTTTGAAGGAGTCATTACTAAGGGGTGGTTTCCATAATAGTACCTCCATTAGTGATTTGTGAACTTTGCTTGATGAGGAGAAGGTAGGAACCCAACATCTTTTATCCTTCAAATTATTATTATTATTCCTTGAATGGTGAAGGTAAAAAAGCAATATTTTCATGGGTAGGCTCATATGCCATTAATTTTAAATCTTCTTTTAAGTCAAAATTTTAAAGGAAAATGGTTACTAGTAAGTGGGCCTTCCACTCCTTAACCTAGTTTGTCTAGGACTTTAGTATAATCATTATTACCTTAGAGCACATCTCCTGCTAGGTGGAGATGATGTGCTTACACATAGCTACCTACTCTTTGTATTGACCCTCTCACAAGAGGGCACTACTAGATTAGTAGTTATGCATTGAAGTGTAGCCAAGTAAACTTGCTCAACTTCGTCAATCACTTTGGGTATTTCCCCTATAAGATTGATTTCTCGTATGGTTTGCATGTTGATATAGGTAGTTTGTAATTGGATGTGGGCTTGCTGAATTTATGCAACATCTTTGGTCAAACCTACTGCTTTGTTTCTTTCTTATTCCATTTACACTCTACTTTTGTCAGATATATTCTTGCTTCCTCTCCCTACCTCTACACTCCTTCCAAGCCTTGAAATTTAATCTTCAACACTTCACATTTTTTCCTTACTTTATAGCTTCTTGTTTTTACTTTCTAGTTGGCTATGAAGGTCCTCATACATCAATGTGGCCTACTTCAAGTGATCTTGGTATATCTCCATGACTTTGTCCAACCTACTTTGTAAATCTGCATTGTCTCTAAGTACAAGATCCTTTTTCTTACTAGGCTCTTTGCATAGTTCCGTTGATTGTAGATTTTCTTGTACATGTATCACAATTTTAGTACCTTTCTCATAAGAGCTATTTTTGGAATCATCTAGTTGTTGCGCATCTTTTTCACAGGTGGCCTCCTCCATGAATCTCCCTTCATTTAGCTTGAATAGTTCTCCTTGTACAAATTGGAGGGTAGTCTATAGTTACCACAAATTTTTCTACTCTTCACTAACTTTGTCCTTCCCCTTTTCGAAACTTTCAACTCTCCTTCTTATTAGGAATTACTCTTATTGTTAGTTCCTCCTCTCATTTTCATAGCTCTTCCTCTCTTTTATGTAGTTCTTCCCCTCTTTTGTACAAGCATTCCTCGTAACACAAGTGCATGCCTCTAAGTACGTCTTCGTGCTCCTTCAAGCATGCCACTTGTTCTTGTTGTAGGTTTCTTAAAGCCTCTTTTATGATTGGTGTGAGGTGGAATCTTCCTTGTTTGGACCATCATGCCTTTGTCCTCTTCTCCCTTCTCACCTCTTCTTCTATTTTTGCAATTTTGATATCATTCTCAACTTCTATTTCCCTTATTCTTCTCCTATGTACCACTATATTTGGCTCTCTTGTGTATTTGCCATCCTGTACCTTGTTCTCTATCTTAAGTGGTAGTAGTTGTTGTGGCATTGATGATTGTACTTCCTTCAGGGGGACTAAATTCTTCACTTATTGCTAGGTCCACTCTGAAATTCGTTTAGTAGAGGTGCTTGGAATACGGTGTATATCACTAGGTGAGTGTAGACCTATATGTTATCAATGACATGCAAAACCCTATTTCTATACTTATTATATTCCTGTAGGATTTTAGAATTGCCCTAGCCCATGTAAGTGATTCCATGGCATTGTCAATCCAATAGTTCTTTAGATTTCTTGCTAATCCTTCCACACAATATGTATTCCATGAACCGTTTCAGAGTCTTATTGGGGATGATGCATCACGTTTACAATAAAGTGAGCATAGAAGTGAATGCATGGGCCATGGAACTTAATTACTCATCTTGAATCGTACTAGGTATCACCTTATCATTATTCATCTCTAGTTTTTCATTCCATCTAGTAATTACCAATGTTGCTTTCTTTGTCAACTCATACCTTTCTTCTTTCATTTTGAGACCTAGGGCAAGCTCCATAGCTCAAGCATAAAGGCAACCAGGTGGAGTTTTCTTTGAGTTTCTTCTCCAAAACTACCTCTGCTTGTTTTGGCCTCCAATTTTAAAGTTTGGATGAAGGATCAGACACCCTAGTAATTGGAGTGTGTTATTTTTGTGAGATTTCGATTTTGTGCTTTTGCAATTGAAATTAATTTTTCGAGCTTTTTGAGATAACCTTGGATTTCTTCTACAAATGATGTCAACATTAAAGTTCACCACATAAAGGTTTTTTTTTTAAATGAACATATATGATATATCATGCATGCATCACGGTTTGGAAGCTCCTAACAAAATATACACTATGCAAAAAAAGGAAGCAACGATACTCAATAATCACTACAGAAGAAAATATGTCAACATTTTTCATCACCCAAAAGGAGTACAATATCTAAAAAGGTTCCAACATTGCCCCCTTCTTGCAATAAAAATGACATTAGGAAAAAAATGAACTCACAAATGGGCCTTTTAGCTCCCCCTCTGTCCTCCTTAAAACAAGGAAAAGAGGAGAGAAAAATAGTAAAATAATTCTCCTCTCTCTCCACTTTTGCAATCTCGTTTTGCCTTTTTTATATTATCTATAAAGATATACTCATATTCCTTCTCTCTCATCATTCAAGAAGTCTTTTTTAACCAAATTTTATATTAAAAAAGGAGTTAGTTATGGGAGTGTGATGCTTCGTTTTCAATGCAAAATGATTAGTAGATATGAGATAATTGATTTTTTAATTGAGAACAAGGAAAATGAAATTTCAAAAAATATAATATTAGTGAGTTTGGGAATCTCCCAATTTCCATTTTTTGAATACTAAAAAGGTGACACCCGGATAACATGCCCATAAGTTTCTCAAAACCATACGATGTGACCTATCATTAGAAAGCGCTTGAAAAATAGAATCTATTGAACTATAGAGCACTCTATTTGGAGTTATAGTGTTCAAGTTATGACAAATTCAAAGATTTGACCACATGTCCCAAACTTATGGAAAATTCCTGTTGAGAGTGGAAAAAGAATGAATTTTTGATTGATTTTTGTTGTTTTTGAGGTTTCAATGATTGATTTTTTATGGATTTAGAGTGATGTATGGTTGTTAATGGAAGTGTTTGAGAGTGTTTTGGATGATATTGATTATGTTTTGGAAGTTCATGATGATTTTTAGTGGAGATATGAAGCTCTGTAATGTTCTGATAGGTTCTATTGAGGTTCTGATTGGTTCTGTATACAATCTGTATAGTTTCTGTTTTGTTCTGATTTTCTTCTGTATGAAGCATGGATTGATGATTGATTGTAATAAGCGGGATATACACCGACTAGGGTTTAGACACCCCGTCACACTAACCAGGGTATTTAAGGTGTAAGAGCCCCAGATTAGGACAATCAATTATTATCAAGATCACACTCTTCACCTTCATCTCTAGCTTCCATGGCTTCCTTCTCCTTTCTCTCCTCTTTTCTCTCTTTCTCTCTCCTCTCCTAGTCTTCTTCCTTTTTCTTCTTGTTCTCTTTCTCTCTCCTTAGCTCTCCTCTCCTTCTCTCTCCCCTTAGCTTCTTTCATTACAAATGGTATCAAAGCTTCAGGATTTGGTCCTTTTCCTCTTTCCCCTTTCTTCCTTTTCAAATCCGAAAAACCCTAGTTACTTAGCTTAAAGGTATAGGTACAGCAAGAAGGACTGCAGTTAACTCCAGGTTTTTGGAGCAAGCAGGAGCTATGGCTGGAGACTCAAACATATCTGGAGGTAAAACGGTTAAAGTAGCAGGTCGTCACTTCTTTTCATGCAAATTTTAGGAGTCCCAGGGCAAGTTGGGGGTTCAAAAGTTTAGAGAAGGGATAAACCACAGTTACTTTTTATTCCAGACTTCTCTCTCTTCCCCATCAAGCTGTTTCCTCAAGCTCCCATGGTGGAATGACCCCAAATCCCCTCTTCCTGCTACACCCAGCCCTCAACCTCAACATTTAGCCCTCCCACAAGCTCCCATGGGTCATTTCCTACCTAGCAAGCACCCTAGTGACTACCTTCAGCCCATCAGGGATAGCAGGCAGCAACCCGCAAAATGCGGTGCATTTTGCTGAGCTGTCTGCCTCTTCCAACACCCCTGCCCACCTTCTCCTCCTACTTTTCCACCTCCCCAGCACTCTTGGGCACTGATTCATCATACCCCTTCCTCTCCCCCTTGGCATTTTGACCCAGGAATCATCTTCCATGGTGGACAACAGCTGGGACTGTTTGAAACAGTTTGGGACAACCATTGATTCTTCAAACTAAAGCTTTCCCTGACCCGAAGAGCTCAACCCTACAAGCCCTTCAGCCCGTGAAGGATCTCTCTTGCCCGGATGAAGACATTGAGCTCAGCATGTATGGGAGCTTTGCGGGCAGCCATGAAAGCTTCACTTGAAGCTTCCCATTCTTGAAGCTCAAGCTCGGGGATAAGCTTGAGAGCCTTCTTCATCAGCAAGAGCACTCAAATGCTAAAGCACTCTTCCACAGATGCCCAACCAACAACTGGACTTGCGCATGTGTATTGACTATAGAGATTTGAACAAAATTACGGTGAAGAACCACTACCCCATCCCACGGATTGATGATTTGCTAGATGAGTTAAAAGGGGCATGATTTTTCACTAAGATTGACTTGCACTCTGGCTACCATCATATTCGTATGCAGGCAAGAGATGAGGTCAAAACGGCCTTCAAGACTGATCATGGACTTTGCCATTTTCTTGTGATGCCTTTTGGGTTGACCAACACCCTTGTCACCTTTCAAAACCTCATGAACAAAATCCTATAGCCCTTTTTGTTCAAGTTCGTGCTTGTTTTCTTTGATGACATCCTCATTTAAAGCAAGTCATCTATGGAGTACTTGACACACGTTCTGAGGGTGTTTGACATATTGAGAGAGTATCGACTCTTTGCTAAGGAGAGCAAATGTATATTCATGCAGATATCTGTGGAGTACTTGAGACACATTGTGAGAAAAAATGGTATACAGGCTAACCCCAAAAAGGTGCAATATGTTAAGGATTAGCCCACTCCTTCCACCACCACCTCCTTGCGTGGCTTCCTTGGTCTCTCTTCATTCTACAGACGCTTCATTAAGCACTATGCCACCATTGCAACACCTTTGACTGAACGCTTGAAAAAAGAGTCATTCTTTTGGGATGCCATTGCAGATCATAGCTTCAAACAGTTAAAGGACGTGCTTACTTCAGCCCCCATCCTTGTTTGCCCTGACTTCTCTAAGCTCTTTACCATTCATTGTGATGCCAGTAGCCGAGGTATTGGTGCAGTATTGTTGCAAGAGCATGGTGTGATTGCATTTGAAAGCCGCAAGCTTGATGAGAAGGAGATGCAAATGAATGTATACGACCAAGAGATGTTGGCCATCCTCCATGCCATCAAGAAATGGCACCACTATTTGTATGGCAGCCACTTCCAAGTGAAAAGCGATCACCAAGTCCTCCAATACTTCTTGACTCAGTCTACTTTGACTCCTAAGCAAAGGCAATGGGTGGCAACCTTACAGAACTATGACTTTGACATTTCACACACGCAGGGTAAGGATAATATTGTGGATGATTCTCTCTCTCGAATCTGGGAATGCAGAGTGTCATCTATCTCAAAATTGCACAGTGATTGGGTTGAAGAGCTCCAGGAGGATTACTTGTTAGATGATCATTTCAGCCACATATTTCAGAAATTACAGCATGGGGTTATGGCTGAAAACTCCCAATATCAGCTCAAGCATGGCCTTATTTGGTCCCATGGCAAGATTTTCATCCCACACATTTCCCCCTTCACGTAGAAGATCATGGAAGAAATGGATTCTTGCCCCACTGCCGATCACTTGGGTGTTTTCAAAACATATGACAGGATTGCCAAGAGCTTTCATTGGAAAGGCTTATTGAGGCATGTCAAGGACTTTGTGACCAAATGTGTTCCATGCCAATAGAACAACGATAGTACACTCAGGCCCGCTGGCCTCTTGCAGCCTCTTCCTATCCCTGAAGGGAAATGGACTCACATCACAATGGACTTTATCACCGGCCTTCCCGTGACTAAGAAAGGGTGGAACAGTATCTATGTGGTAGTTGATCGCCTCATCAAAGCTGCTCACTTTATCCCCACTAAGGTCCAATATACTGCCTCTCAGGTGGCCACTCAGTTTATGGAAAATGTCTTCAAGTTGCATGGATTACCACAAGTCATAGTACATGATCGGGATGCAAAGTTTATGAGCAACTTCTGGCAGACAATTTTCACCTCCATGGGGACCAAGATTGCTCCATCCACTGCATACCACCCTCAGATTGATGGCCAAACTGAGAGAGTGAACAAATGGCTTGAGACATACTTGAGGCACTTTTTCCATGATGTACAGCATAGTTGGGATACGTGGCTTCACTTGGTTGAGTTTGCATATAATAAGTCCACACACTCTAGCATTGGATTTTCCCCTTTTGAGGCCTTATATGGGTATAAGGTTCCCCTTCCTATAGTCTTGTTTACTGATAAGATCAATCCTCAGAGTCAAGCTGAATTGGATCGCATGCAAGTTTTACTTCAGCAATGCAAAATGAATCTTCAGAAGGCCCAAACACACATGAAACTCTATGCTGATGAAAGATGCACTCATTTGGAATTCCAAGAAGGGGAATTGGTCCTTTTGAAAGTGCCTAAGTCCCGCTACTCCACTCTCAAAGAGGGCACCAGTAACAAGCTAGCCCACCGCTTCTATGGCCCATACCGCATCCTGAAGAGAGTTGGCGACTTGGCCTATTGCTTAAAACTCCCCCTACCACCAAAATCCACAATGTGTTTCATGTTAGTCAGTTGAAACCCTTTGTAGGCTCCTCGGTGGACTATGTGGAAGAACTTCCCCCCATCGATGAAGAGGGCATCACTCAATATGTTCTTGAAGTAATCATTGGGCAGCGAGATAAGCACTTACGATCCCGATCCATCAAAGAATACCTCATCAAATGGAAAGGCATACCCTTGGAAGAAGCCTCTTGGCACCCAGCAACCATCCTCGATGAATTTTCCTACCTCCGTGAACCCCAACGACTGGAAGACTAGTCGGTCATGCCCCAAATTGCCCACTTCCCGCCTGCAGACTACACATTGTTTTAGAACAATTTTGTACTTACTCAAATCACATGCATGTGCATTCTACATATGCTGAAAGTACTTGTCATAAGCTTCGTTTTGACATATAGTACGTCCCATTTGGAACCACCTATCAAAAGTTATGACTAGTTTACTTCAGTCGACCGGTTCACGACTGCATGATGTCCCTAGTCTCTCCACACCTATTCTTCATTGTCAAAGGGCTCTAAGTAGTACTCTACAATCCTCCCTTACCCCACACATCACTCCCCTCTATTTCTCCTTATTTTTTAGGGCAAAAATCTTTCAAGTGGGGATGGATTGTAATAAGCGGGATACACACTGACTATGCTTTAGCCACCCCGTTACACTGACTGGGGTATTTAAGGTGTAAGAGCCCCAGATTAGGGCAACCAATTATTATCAAGATCACACTCTTCACCTTCATCTCCAGCTTCCATGACTTCCT
Source organism: Lygodium microphyllum (assembly GCF_053477565.2). NCBI lineage: Eukaryota > Viridiplantae > Streptophyta > Polypodiopsida > Schizaeales > Lygodiaceae > Lygodium > Lygodium microphyllum. The sequence goes on from NC_141138.1 coordinate 123,866,594, forward strand.
TCTCCTTTCTCTCCTCTTTTCTCTCTTTCTCTCTCCACTCCTAGTCTTCTTCCTTATTCTTCTTGTTCTCTTTCTCTCTCCTCAGCTCTCCTTCTCTCTCCCCTCAGCTTCTTTCATTACATTGATGAAGGTTGAAATATTTTGAAGGTTTATTGAATAGTTTTTGATAGTTTGGAATGGTTTTAGTATGAGTTATGAGGTTTTGATGACCTTCTGTAACCCTCTGTAAACCTTCTGTAGAGCCTCTGTCTTTGCTCTGTCTCTGCTCTGTAAGTATTCTGTATCTGCTCTGGTCTTGTACTGTACTGTTATGTAGACCTTCTGTAAGTGTTCTGTAGAAAGTATGTGTGACTTTGGAAAAATTTTCTATCTTTTGGAAAGGATGAATCTAAGTTCAAAAGAGCTAAAACAAATGGAAGAAGCAGCTGTTGAAGACTGAAGAGAAGACTGGAGTGACAGTGACAGTAGTGAGCTATGAAGAGACACTGTAGTGGCTCTGGTACCTCTTCACATCAGACATACCTCTTGGGAGGCGCATCCACAACCTAAGAAGGATTATTGAGAGTTATTATGAGAGTATTGTGGTGAGGAGCTGATGTACTATTGATTGAGAGAGAGAGAGAGAGAGAGAGAGAGAGAGAGAGAGAGAGAGAGAGAGAGAGAGAGAGAGAGAGAGAGAGAGAGAGAGAGAGAGAGAGAGAGAGAGAGAGAGAGAGAGAGAGAGAGAGTCAGAGATAGCCAATTCTATCAAAACAGTGTAACTGTATATGAGAAATTGAGAGAGAGAACTATGAAAACATTGAAGATGAATACTATGTGATTGATTTCCATTCAAATATGGTGTATTCCTTTATGTTCTTTGTTCTATTGATGGTATCTATGAAGATGTTGAAGATTATAATTGATTCTATCAAATCCGTGGGAGATATCTACTATGATGCTGCGTGAAGAATTGCTGTTTTCTTTGTTTTGGTAATCAGAAGAATGAAATAAAATCTTGTTGATGTTACAAGATAGATTTTCTTGCAGTAGAATCCCCTTTTCCTTAGTGTTCCTCTTGGGGCTCCATGTTTTTGGTGCCCAGCCGGGAAACTTGCCATCAACAAGCATCAGAAGAGGCTGAAAATGAAGGAAATAGCATTGCCAAGAAGAGGAGAATTCAATGGATGTTTGCAAAGTTCCTTCTTCCACTGAAGAGTTTGAGATTCTCATTATCAAAGCCACTTTCCCCAAGAAGTTCATCCCACAATGGCGGAAACATATCACCATCATGATGCATGCTCTATGTGGTGGACTATTTCCTCTTCTTGTTGAAGCAACAAAAACTTGCATCTTGGTGGAAAATTGTTTGGGAACAAACTGAAGAGTAGAAACAGAGAGAATGACCATCCATGGAAGATTTGGTATTCATTGAGAAGTTTCTAGACATCATCAAGTGGGAGATTGTGAAGAAGCTTCAGGAGTCGTGGTCAGTGGAGGTTCACGAAAACAAGAAGGAAAAGAGTTGGAATTTGTTCGTGGATGCTCAACAGTAAGATACATGGGATGCTTGGTGCATTGATAATCTTTTGTTTGTCCAATTAGCAACCCACTGGAAGTTGGTAGACAGAGTGATTTTCACAACATACACTATTGAAACCCTCAGAAGCTGGCATTATTATAACGGCACAACAACGATCCTAAGAAGAATGAGCTTTGATACTTTTAGAACGGAATATCTCCCCCTTTGTAGATGCTCAAGAGTAAGATACATGGGATGCTTGGTGCATTGATAATCTTTTGTTTGTCCAATTAGCAACCCACTGGAAGTTGGTAGACAGAGTGATTTTCACAACATACACTATTGAAACCCTCAGAAGCTGGCATTATTATAACGGCACAACAACAATCCTAAGAAGAATGAGCTTTGATACATTTAGAACGGAATATCTCCCCCTTTGTAGTGGTTTGAAAGCTAAATTCAGAGATGTTGAAAAGAAGGAAGTAGAAGAGATATTGGCCAGAGAATCCCCCCAGATACTGAAGCCCTCTCTGATACTATCTTGTTGAGTACAAACCAATTGGTTGGAGCCAACCCCATGATCAATGATGCAATCAAGAGGCAAGTGTTAGAACGAGTCTAGAGATATGTAAGAAGAGAGAAGGAAAAAATCAAGGCTGAGAACGAGCTCGCACAGAAGCCTCCTTTGATGCCCTAATAGCACTCTTTACAGAAGTCCCCATGGCGACTCAAGGTCCCCTTCCTAGTCAGATTTGTCCTGGAAATATTGATGACAGGCCAGCAAGTGTAGTTCCATTACCAATTTTTAAGGCAGAGTACAATGAAGACCATGATCTTCATGTAGCAGAATTTATGGTAGCATGTGTGGCTAACAATGCTAGAACCCCTAAGCATTGGTTAGCAATATTCCTCGCTACTTTCAAGGGCATGGCATTTTAGTGGTATGAGAGACAAGCAGCAGGAAGTTTTGGCACATCGGACGACCTGAAGTTGGCCTTCCTCACTAAATTCAGGCGTGAAGGTTTTGAAGAGCGGATGCGAGAGGAGTTCATGAACCTAAGTCAGTCTTCTGGAGAAAGAGTAGAAGCTTATGTCTCACGAATGGAATCCATCCTGAAGAGATGGACTAACCATCATTTAGACGAAGGAATCCAGAAAGGAGTGTTTCTCAGAGGCCTACAACCAAAAGTTCGCAAGTTCGTGGAATTGAGAAGACCAGTCAATCTGCAAGCTGCAGTGGAAGGTGTAAGATTGTATGACGAAGTTGAAGCAAGATTGTTAATGACTCCAGGAAGAGGAGTCTTACCTCCTCCCATGCCAAGAATGGTATACCCACCAAATGCAGTCCTAGGGGCAGTTCCCTACCCCTATCCCCATATGCAAATAGTGCCGCAGTATATTGCACCTAATTTACTGTGGTCACCACAGACGACAGTGCCTCAAATGATGGTTCAACCACAACAACAGTGGCCTCAAACAGTTCCTCCAATGGCGACCCAACAACAATGGAACCCTACCAACTGGAATCAACAACCCCAAGTCTTAGTAGGAGCTTTGAATCAGAACCAGAAGAGAGGACCTTTTGGATCGACCCAACTAGTGTATGCAATAATTACAGAAGCTTTCCAAAACCCTACTACAAGCACTTTAGGAGGTGAAAATGTGAAGGACTACTTATCCAACTTAGTTGCAAGTATCAAGAAAGAGCTTATGGATGTGATTACAGAGCAGCTACAGACGCTGAAGGTGAATACCGCCAATATATCCACTCCTATGGGAGCTGGAAGAGATGTGATGCGCTCTAATATATGGTGTGAAAAGTGTCATCAAGCGGGACATTTAGCCACTTAATGTACCCGAAAACCAACCATTCCTGGAGCCTTTTGTTCCTACTGTTTGTGGAAAAACCATACAGAGGATATTTACTCTCTGAAAGAGATGGATGAACAAAGAGAGAAGGATGAAAATGCAAGATTCAACTTGCTAGAATCCAAAATGACAACACAAGACATTGGACCAAAGCCTAGAGAATTTGGTTCTAATTTTGGTCCAAGGAGGTTTCCCTCTCAAAGTTACAGAGGACGATATTCTGGTAGTGGTCAGAGATCAGAGGTGGAATGTTACATGTGTGGAGAAAATGGTCATATCTCCCCAAATTGTCCAAACCCTAGACGATCTGTGGATTACAAGCCATTATGCAGCCGATGCAAAGGAGAACGCTGCACTGCAAAGGACTGTCCAAGCCCAGCCCCTGTAAAGGCCAATGGCACTAATAGCCAACAGAAGGTACAAGAGCATGCCTCCAATTTGGTAGAGTTGGAAGTTGCCACTGTCACGCGCGCCAAGAAGAAGGAACTAGATGTTCAGAACGAAATAACTCTCCTGCCAAGACTGTGAAGTTCAACATGCCAACAGAGGGATAGAGCAGTACAGAATAGAACAGTGCAGTACAGAGCATTGCAATGCTACAGAGAGTCACAGAGACAATCCCAGAAATAGGACTCGAGGCCCATGAGATAGAGGATACAAAAGCACCTCCAGAAATAGAAGAAGTGCCGATGCTGAAATTATTAGAAGAAAAAGGAAAGATAAAAATGGATGTAGCCCCATTCCCCAGCCGGCTGGAGAAGCTTGTGGATCTTATAAAAGATTATGACTTGGTCAAAGACCTAAACACTTTTAAACCAAACTTAACATTCCGACAGTTTACTGATGTTGTCTCCTAGTTGTCGAAAGAAATTCAAAAGCATCTTGTAATATTTCCTGTTGAAAAATATTACGTACTCGTGAGTCTCACGCAATGACGATGCCGGCATTGAATATATGGATAGTGCGACCTTTTACTCAACGTATCCTAATCTTCATTGGCAGAAATGAGACCAAGGGTTTAAACACTACAAGATATAGACCTTATACCGACGTTTAAAGCGATGAAAATACAAACAACAAAATTTGCCCCCGTCGTCGCAAAAAGCGTCGTTATTGACGACGGCATAGAAACGTCGCTATTGCCGTCGCTATATGCGTCGCTATTTGCGTCGCATTTGCGACACATATAGCGACGCAACCAGAGAATTTGTGACGCGCATAGCAAGGCAAATAGCGACGTGAGTAGTAAATTTGTGACGCAAATAGCAACGGTAACAGGGAAAAAAAAAACTTGTGGCAGGGCAGCTTGAGCCATACAAAATAGTTTCTGCACTACTGCATACAAAGCGCTTGCAAACAAAAAGAATGTATATTGAAATCATAAAACTGATACATGAAATAAATACATAATCGCATAAAATGCGATTGGTACAATCATGAAAGGATATCACTAATACATAGAAAATGTCTACATAGATCAGGCGACTAAAAACTAAAGGTGTGTGAGCTCCAAGGATCCAAGGGCGAGCTAGAAATCCTCGTCCCTCGAAAGCTCGTCCCGCCGCAAAGGAGCATCGAACGGATTCTCCAGAAAAAGAAACAACATATCAATCCACCATACAATAATGCATTCAAATATCTCATGGTAACTATGGACAAGAAAGATGAGTGACTTATAGGGCTGCCGCGTCTATACAATCGGTCGATCAATGCATTGAGACCGTGCCTCTCTGCATATCGAGTCTCAAGGCCTTGCGGATCGCGATTTGTAATGGAGTGCTACAAAGAAAACAAAATGCTAACTGTTAGAAACATGATTGTCAGTACAAAGAATATTTCAAAAAAACAAATAAGCAAAACAAAAGAGAAACTTACAAAGTCCTCCAAATATGTCCTGTGGCCGCCACTCCCAAGATGATGCACCACTCCGGCCTCGAGTCGTGCCCTTGCCGCCTTCCGCTGTTGGCTCCAACATCCTGGCGAATCTGTAGCCTCCTCCCTCAGTTGGCGCCATTCGTCTGCATCTAACCACTCGGGCTTTGCAGCCCCACTTTTCATTGCCTTGCATGCGTCGGATCGTCTATGTGACATGTATGCACGCATGCAATCCATCATCCAGCCCGTAGAGAATCTATCTACTGTGGCTGGGATCGGAAACTCCTCATGCAAGGATGCTAGTATGTAGTCCTTGCTCCCCTCCGGTATGTTCTTCCAATGATCCAGGACGTTGTGCCAAAAAAATTGTTGGCACAACTCCCTCATGCGAGCCATCACCCTCCTCCCCTCATCATTCATGATGATGGCTCCTGACCTACTATCAACTAGGTATCCATAACCCCTAGGAGTTTGCCTAAGATGGGTCCTCTCCCATCTCCGTCCACGCTCCTGGGCATATCCAAGAGACCCCTGTACATCCGGTGTACCGACGGGGGTAACCGCTCTCGGAGTGGCACTCAAAGGGGTGCCACCAAAGGGGGTGCCACCAAAAGGGGTGCCACCTGCTGACGGCTGCGCAAAAGCCGGAGTAACTGGAGTAGACGTCCCCACAGGTGTGACAAATCCTGGAGGTGATGCAGCTCCAGCTGAACGACGAGAGGGAGACACCACATCCGTGTCTCCATAGCAGCACCCCCTGATCCCGATGCAGTCCCTCCCTCTGGCCCAAGTCATGAGCGTTGAGATCGTCTGCTTGAAGCTAAAGCATCTGATCGCGCTGAAGCAGATCTAGCAGAGTGCCCTGACGAAGAACGAGACAGCTCCTGGTCTGCCATCTCTCTGAATCTCGCGAGCTGATCTGGAGACATGCGTGCCATCATGTCCTGAAACTCCTCATCGCTCATCCCTCGACTCATCCTGAAAATGTCACCTGCACAGATAAAAAATGGTGTTAGAATAATCAATTTAAACTATATAAAGCACAGTAATATAAATCATTTTTGAAAAATCCCTCTTAAAATGCATATCTTATGTACCTTTATGGAAGATCTAAACAACGAATTGAGTAATACAATTCTCCAAGAATGAAGTATTCTATGGTCCCATGTTAATCTCCTGACACAACTCTGCATACACTGGAAGGTCGATAGACATGTCACCACAAAAGAACGAGTCTGCCTCGTTCTCAAAAAATTCTTGGACTTCTGTATTTCCATCATTGTTAGCCGATGCGGGCTCCAAACTTGCAGTGGCCTCCACCCCTTGTAATATCGACCCCTCTATTTGCATATTTTCTTCATCTATGCCTGGAACATCGCTTTGATCATATACTCTTGCACTTCGAGGAGTTGAAGGTATAACATACCACCATCGAGGTTGTCGGGGGTTTGGATAGAAGATTACCTGTTCACAAACACGTATAAAGCGAGTTCAAACCATTGTGACATAAACCATGTCGTATTACAATTAGCAAGCAAATGACTCTATGCACCTGTTCACAATGGGCCGGCAACACAAAGGTGTCACGCAAATCCGTCCATTTTTTTTCGGAATCCGTTGCTCGTCGCCAGCTCTCTTGCTCAAACCTTGCCATGACACCACAGTCCATTGTGGAGCGCATTTTATCAATATGCTCCACGAGAAAATGCCATCCGCGCGACCATGCTGCACTATATTTTTTGTACTGTACATTGAAACACTCAAATTAGACAAACTCCCACAAATTACTAGAGTAAGGCATCCTGCGATCGCGATCGGTAGGACAAACTGCCACAAATGAGAAAGCATTATGAATAATGGCCACTTTTCAAATTGTAAAATGCCCACGCTAATTACAATCCATTCTGTTCACAAACCTGACATATCTTATGCCAATCATGGGATTTTAGCCCTGAAAATTGGTCATCTTTAGAAAATGCGGACTTGAGAGAATGCATCATACCCATCGGAGTGCGGATAGACTTGATTACTTGCTTCACAATGTGCTCTTCTTTGGTAGACAAAACCCAGGGAGCGTGAGGAAGCTGCACTCCCCCTTCAGCACTCGACTGGGGCAAAAGCGCCTCCATCTTACCTACCTCCTTCAAATCCATTCGTGACCCTATAGTGTCTCTCTTTCCTGTGAGATCCCCTACTTTGACATTATGAAGGACATGACCAATTTTAAGCCATCTTAAAGAGTCACCAATGTACATGGCCCATGGCAAAGCACATTGCATACCGTTATCGATAAGTCTATTATCTTAAATTTCCTTCCCCTCCCTCTCCCTCTCTTTCTCTCCCTCTCTCTCCCTCTCCCTCTCTTTCTCTCTTTCTCTCTCATTTCCTCTCCTAAACAAGCAAAAAAGAAAGTGATTCAAACATTAAACAAGCAAGAGGGAGAGTGAGAGAGAGAATGCACTCTCCCTCCCTCTCCCTCTCCCTCTCCCTCTCTTTCTCTTTCTCTCCCTCTCTCATTTCCTTCCCCTCCCTCTCCCTCTCCCTCTCTTTCTCTCCCTCTCTTTCTCTCTCATTTCCTCTCCTAAACAAGCAAAAAATAAAGTGATTTAAACATTAAACAAGCAAAAGGGAGAGGGAGAGAGAGAATGCACTCTCCCTCCCTGTCCCTCTCTTTCTCTTTCTCTCCCTCTCTCATTTCCTCCCCCTCCCTCTCCCTCTCCCTCTCTTTCTCTTTCTCTTTCTCTTTCTCTTTCTCTTTCTCTCTCTCCCTCTCCCTCTCCCTCTCCCTCTCCCTCTCCCTCTCTTTCTCTCTTACTCTCTCGTTTCCTCTCCTAAACAAGCAAAAAAGAAAGTGATTTAAACATTAAACAAGCAAAAGGGAGAGGGAGAGAGAGAATGCACTCTCCCTCCCTGTCCCTCTCTTTCTCTTTCTCTCCCTCTCTCATTTCCTCCCCCTCCCTCTCCCTCTCCCTCTCTTTCTCTTTCTCTTTCTCTTTCTCTCTCTCCCTCTCCCTCTCCCTCTCCCTCTCCCTCTCTTTCTCTCTTACTCTCTCGTTTCCTCTCCTAAACAAGCAAAAAAGAAAGTGATTTAAACATTAAACAAGCAAAAGGGAGAGGGAGAGAGAGAATGCACTCTCCCTCTCCCTCCCTCTCCCTCTCTTTCTCTTTCTCTCCCTCTCTCATTTCCTCCCCCTCCCTCTCCCTCTCCCTCTCCCTCTCCCTCTCTTTCTCTTTCTCTCCCTCTCTCTACCTCTCCCTCTCTTTCTCTTTCATTTCCTCTCCTAAACAAGCAAAAGAGAGTGATTTAAACCTTAAACAAGCAAAAGAAAGAGAGAGGGAGACTCACCGATGAGATATGGTGAGCGTGGGGCGGCTCCTCTTTGCGATGAAGGCTCCTCCTCTCCTTCGCGAACAATGGCGGCAGCGGCGGCGGCGGCGGCGGAAAGTCTTCATCCTCTTCTTCTCTCACGACGGTCGCTCTCTCCCTCGCTCTTGCTCTCAAAACTCACAATGGAGTAAACAGGAAATGAAAACCGCGCTCGGTTTCGGCCACTTTTTTTCCCTGTGGCGCTATTAGGGATGCCAGTAGCGACGCCGCTATCCGCCGTCACTAATCGGCGTCACTACCAGCTCAAATCCTTGTAGTGAAAGAAACCCGCACATCCTCGTATGAACCTCCTCTTGGGAGGAGGTCATAAGGATAATATTGGGATTAATGGCAAATTATTTTTCCCCTCTTTCCCCCAGCCAATGGTCGTGCTGGAGGAGAGGGAGGGGAGGTGCTATGACTAAGCATCAGGAGTTGGAAGCCATGGGGAGTAAATACCCATGCATTAGGCCGCATGGGGGGAGGAGAGGTCCCTCTCCCTAGCCTTAATAAACCTTGTGAGGGGGGAGCTGTAGGAAGAGAAGGAGGAGGTGATAATCGTGAAGTTGCCGTGAGAAAGGAGAGTGTGGTGTATGGTTGTGAGGAGGGAGGAGGTGCTGCATAAAGCCGTCGTTTCTAGCCAGAGCGCCGCCTCTCTCTCCCTTTGATCATCGACTGCGCCAGGCTGTGAGGTGAGAAGTACGCCAGCTGCCGCCAAGTACGCCGCTAGCATCTCCAACTGCCAGCCGGACTGCCACCTGAAGATCATGCTCCTATCCATAAGCCACCATAATTAGTCACCCTCCTCTCATCCACGTGGATTACACCACATTTTTTTTTAGAAGCTTCTTGAAGCTTCTAAGGGCTCTTCCTACCCCCAGGTTTCCCCGACTAAGATTTCTTACAACAATCATTTAAGCCCCCTTCCTATACCTTCAATTTTCCCCTCTCCTGGGTTTATCTTCTTAAAGGCCCTTTCACCCCCTGTGTTTAACCTATAAACCCTTGTATTACCCTTCATCTTTTCCCCCCCTGGGTTTGAAACCCCTAAGTCCTTTTCACCTCGTGTCTGTCAAGATTGTGGGAGAGAAGGAAGGAGTCTCACTTGTAGCTATCTTGCTTGCACAATGGGGGAATACACACAGAAGGTGGAGGCCGAAAACTGTTTTTCTCTTCTTAGTTGTGTAAGCCAAAAAGAACACTAGTACAAAGAAATAGAAGAACCCTAGATATGGGTCTCAAACCAAACTCGACTAACTAAGGTGGCATACTAACTGAGCCATGAACTAGAGTAGATAAGGATAGCTATCATGTAGCTATTATTCAGGGGCGGTGTACCAACCGCATCTGCAACTGATAAGTCGATGACATAAATACACAACGGTCACCCTGGCGTATCACGAGTGGAGCTCGATATCTCAACAGTGTCCACACACCCCTCCCCTGTGTCCAAAAATCCCTTCAAGTTCCCCCTCCTATACCTTTCACTCTCGTGCGCAAAGATCTCCCAAGGCCCCTTCATATGCCTCTGGAAACACACACACAACCCCCGTGTTTTAAGGCCCTCATCCCATGGGTATTGGAGCCCCGTAATTTAAACCTTACTTCCCTCGTATTTAACCCTTAAGCCCCTTTCCTTTGGGCTTGTTACTTTTTTCCCCCGTGTGAAAAACCTTATAGGGCTTTTTTCCTTGGGCCTTGTAAGCATTTCCCTCCCAAAAGAATTAAGGCCTTAAAGGTCTTATTACCCCCTCCTCGTGGTTAATCCCTTAACGATTCCTTGCCTCGAAAAAGAGAAGAAGGGTATTGAAGCAACGGTGGAATTCCGAAAAGGAGTGTAAAGCTGCTTCCACGTTCAAAGGACTACAACTGCAATGCCTCCTAGAAAAGTCCAAGGAGTAGCTGCAGGAGGGTCATCTCCCAGTATCCATGTGGATATCTCACCCCAAAACCAGGTTTTTCCTTTTTAATTTTATATCGGTTTTAATTCAATTGTGCAAGATGAATTGTTAGGGATAAGATATATTTTGTCCTAGTTATTTACGACGAAGGAATTTAGTTTAATTGAACATGCAAAAATAAATAAAGTATAAACATAGTTTTCCTTCAAATAGCATTATGCATTGAAACGAATTATAAGCAAGATTATTTACCCACTAAAGTAGTATACTTCGGTTATGTCTGGAAGATATAAAACTGCATCTTGCACTATTAACCCCTATTCTTTTTATAACGAGTCATCATGGAAGGTGTGAATCATGAAAGGTCTCTTACGTTGCTTAAACTCTAGGAAGTTATCATTGCTAACTGCATAACTTAGCAAGGAAAAGATTGCTTATTTGGCATGAGTTTTGTTCGCAAGGAAAAAGGAAGATTAATTAAATTTACCTAACCTCAAATCAATAAAGTTTAGGATTGAAAAACCAATTTGACACATAGATAACAAATCGTTGGGAGGTGATCTCGATACTACCTTCTAAAAGTTAACCAAATTAATATAAACTTAGAAATACCTATGTTGCGAAATATTCATTGGGAATGATTTAAAATCCAAGAAACGTTTATACCTTAAATACTTTCCCACACTCCCTGATTGTAGGGTTAGTAAATCGTAAACGTAAAAGAACTAGGGTTTGTCCCTGAGTTTCTTAAAGGAAATAATAAAAGCTAGGAAACCCTAGGTCTGACAAACGTTAGCTTAAAGAAATCGAAACGGATTGTTTCATCGCATAGTACGATGCAGGACTTGCACGGCAAGTACGAAGTCATATGGTCTTGTGATTGATTCACAAGAAGAAAGGTTAATTTCCCGCAACAAGGATGGCGGATCCTTACACAAGTTATCTTGCAAGAGGATGTATTCTTTGATATCCTTCTAAGTAAGGAATGTCAAAAACCGGAAACTAAAGTATCCAATGAACTTTAGGGTTGACCAAGTTGGGTTAATAGGGTACGCCCTAACCCAGCTTCCATTGCATGGTCAACTCTCGAACAAAATAGCTTCGACAGATTGAAGCAAAGTTTGGTATCAGCACCTATTCTAAAACTTCCAAACCTCAATAAGGAGTTCAAGGTAGTAACTGATGCTAGCATTCTTGCCTTGGGGTGTGTACTTATGCAAGAAGGTCATCCAGTAGCATACTCTTAAAGGAAATTGAAGAGTCATGAAAAGAACTATGCTACACATGATCTGGAATTACTAGCTGTCATCCATGCTCTAAAGCTTTGGAGACACTACCTGTTGGGTAACAAGTTTACTCTAGTAACTGACTATAAGAGTCTCAAATAGATCTTTACCCAGAACGAGCTCAACATGAGGCAATGTCGGTGGATTGAAGTGTTGGAGGAATATGACTTTGAAATCAAGTACCGACCAGGGAAAGAGAATGTAGTTGCCGATGCACTTAGTCGTAAGGCATTCCTAAATTCCCTAATCTTGCAGAATCCATCAACGGCCAGATCTCTAGCTACAAAAGTATCTATGCCAAACAACCCTATACTTGAGTTAGCTAGAGAGGAAGTATGCCATGATTTGGCCTACCAAACAATGCTAAAGGAGATCCCTATCAAGGAGCAGAATCAAAAGTTGCAAGCTAAGTATCAGGAATTTTCCATTGATAATGGACTTGTCTACTACAGAGCAAGGCTGTGTATACTAGCAAGCCAATCACTTAAGTAGAAGATAATGTGGGAAGCTCATGATTCCCCTTTCGTAGGACATCCTGGTTATGCTAAGACTCTTAATGCAGTTAGGAAGAGCTACCATTGGGAGAGGCTCACAGGTGATGCTCTCAAATATGTCACTGAGTGTTTGTCTTCCCAACGTACCAAAGCCGAATATGTCATGATGCCAGGGAAACTGCAACCGCTTGACATTCCCTAAATGAAATGGGAATTCATCAGTATGGATTTTGTTGTAGGCCTACCCCAAGTCCAGGGAGGATACAACTCCATCATGGTTGTAGTTGACATGCTTACTAAAGTTGCACACCTTATCCCAGTAAAGACAAACTATAAAGCCTCAGGCATTGCAAGATTGTTTATCAAGGAGGTATTCAAGCTACATGGTTTACCCAGAAGAATCATTAGTGATCGTGATTCTCTTTTCACATCACACTTCTGGAGAGCTATCCTTGAAGCTATTGGGACTCAACTCTGTTTTAGCACTGCTTACCATCCCCAAACGGATGGCCAAACAGAGCGAGTAAATCAATTCATCGAGGATATGCTTAGGGCATACTGCTATCGAGAATCGAAGAGGTGGATTCAATACTTGCCGTTGGTAGAATTCGCATAGAATGCTTCTTACCAGTAGAGCATTCAGATGACCCCTTTCCAAGCATTGTATGGTCATGACTATCGAAGTCCCCTAAACTTTTCTGATCCAACCTTAAGGGTTGAAGCTTCAAGACAAATGTTGGAAGACATGGATGATCAAATAAAGTCAATAAGACAAGACATACAAGTGGCCAAGGATAGACAAAAGGCATACGCAGATTTGAGGCGTCAAGAAAGGGTCTTCAAAGAAGAAGACATGGTCTTCATTCGCGTACACCCTAAAAAGAGTTCTCTATCGTTAGGAGATTGCAAGAAGCTAAGTCCAAGGTATTGTGGGCCATACAAAATCCTCAAATGCCTAGGACCTAATGCTTATAAACTGCAACTCCCAGAGAACCTAAAAGTTCATAATGTATTCCATATCAACCTATTGAAAAAGTATGTACCTAATCCTAACCACGTACTTGATGACCAACAAGTTGTAATGCCTAGTCAAGGAGTCCTTGAACTACGACCTGACATGATCTTAGATGTTAGGGAGAGACAACTGAGATCCAGAACCTTGAGAGAATGCCTCATCCAGTGGAAAGATTATCCTAAGGAGGATGCCACTTGGATAGATGAAAGCACTCTCAACCATCAATATCCCCAGTTTATCTCGAGATGAGGACATCTCGATTCCTCCAAGGGGGAGAGAATGTAATATTTCTTGTTGAAAAATATTACATACTCGTGAGTCTCACGCAATGACGATGCCGGCATTGAATATATGGATAGTGCGACCTTTTACTCGACGTATCCTAATCTTCATTGGGCAGAAACGAGACCAAGGGTTTAAAGAAACCCGCACATCCTCGTATGAACCTCCTCTTGGGAGGAGGTCATAAGGATAATATTGGGATTAATGGAAATTTATTTTTCTCCTCTTTCCCCCAGCCGACGGTCGTGCTGGAGGAGAGGGAGGGGAGGTGCTATGACTAAGCATCAGGGGCTGAAAGCCATGGGGGGTAAATACCCATGCATTAGGCCGCGTGGGGGGAGGAGAGGTCCCTCTCCCTAGCCTATATAAACCATGTGAGGGGGAAGCTGTAGGCAGAGAAGGAGGCGGTGATAATGGTGAAGCTGCCGTGAGAAAGGAGAGTGTGGTGTATGGTTGTGAGGAGGGAGGAGGTGATGCATAAAGCTGTCATTTCTAACCAAAGCGCCGCCTCTCTCTCCCTTTGATCATCGACTGCGCCAGGCCGTGAGGTGAGAACTACGCCAGCTGCCGCCAAGTACGCTGCCAGCATCTCCAACTGCCAGTCGGACTGTCGCCTGAAGTTCATGATCCTATCCATAAGCCACCGTAATTAGTCGCTCTCCTCTCATCCACGTGGATTACACCACGTTTTTTTTTTAGAACCTTCTTGAAGCTTCTAAGGGCTCTTCTTGCCCCCCTTCCCGTGGAGGTTTCCCCAACTAAGATTTCTTACAACAATCATTTAAGCCCCCTTCCTATACCTTCAATTTTCCCCTCTCCCGGGTTTATCTTCTTAAAGGCCCTTTCACCCCCTGTGTTTAACCTATAAACCCTTGTATTACCCTTCATCTTTTCCCCCCTGGGTTTGAAACCCCTAAGTCCTTTTCACCCCGTGTCCACACACCCCTCCCCCGTGTTCAAAAATCCCTTCAAGATCCCCCTCCTATACCTTTCACTCCCATGTCCAAAGATCTCCCAAGGCCCCTTCATATGCCTCTGGAAACACACACACAACCCCCGTGTTTTAAGGCCCTCATCCCATGGGTATTGGAGCCTTGTCATTTAAACCTTACTTCCCCCGTATTTAACCCTTAAGCCCCTTTCCTTGGGCTTGTTACTTTTTCCCCCCGTGTGAAAAACCTTATAGGGCTTTTGTTCTTGGGCCTTGTAAGCCTTTCCCTCCCAAAAGAATTAAGGCCTTAAAGGTCTTATTACCCCCTCCTCGTGGTTAATCCCTTAACGATTCCTTGCCTCGAAAAAGAGAAGAAGAGTATTGAAGCAATGGTGGAATTCCGAAAAGGATTGTAAAGCTGCTTCCACATTCAAAGGACTACAACTGCAATGCCTCCTAGAAAAGTCCAAGGAGTAGCTGCGGGAGGGTCATCTCCCGGTATCCATGTGGATATCTCACCCCAAAACCAGGTTTTTCCTTTTTAATTTTATATCGGTTTTAATTCAATTGTGCAAGATGAATTGTTAGGGATAAGATATATTTTGTCCTAGTTATTTACGACGAAGGAATTTAGTTTAATTGAACATGCAAAAATAAATAAAGTATAAACATAGTTTTCCTTCAAATAGCATTATGCATTGAAACTAATTATGAGCAAGATTATTTACCCACTAAAGTAGTATACTTCGGTTAAGTCTGGAAGATATAAAACTGCATCTTGCACTATTAACCCCTATTCTTTTTATAACGAGTCATCATGGAAGGTGTGAATCATGAAAGGTCTCTTACGTTGCTTAAACTCTAGGAAGTTATCATTGGTAACTGCATAACTTAGCAAGGAAAAGATTGCTTATTTGGCATGAGTTTTGTTCACAAGGAAAAAGGAAGATTAATTGAATTTACCTAACCTCAAATCAATAAAGTTTAGGATTGAAAAACCAATTTGACACATAGATAACAAATCGTGTGGAGACGATCTCGATATTACCTTCTAAAAGTTAACCAAATTAATATAAAGTTAGAAATACCTATGTTGCGAAATATTCATTGGGAATGATTTAAAATCCAAGAAACGTTTATACCTTAAATACTTTCCCACACTCCCTGATTGTAGGATCAGTAAATCGTAAATGTAAAAGAACTAGGGTTTGTCCTTGAGTTTCTTAAAGGAAATAATAAAAGCTAGGAAACCCTAGATCTGACAAACGTCAGCTTAAAGAAATTGAAACGGATTGTTTCATCGCATAGTACGATGCAGGACTTGTGCGGCAAGTACAAAGTCATATGGTCTTGTGATTGATTCACAAGAAGAAAGGTTAATTTCCCGCAACAAGGATGGCGGATCCTTACACAAGTTATCTTGCAAGAGGATGTATTCTTTGATATCCTTCTAAGTAAGGAAGGTTAAAAACCGGAAACTAAAGGATCCAATGAACTTTAGGGTTGACCAAGTTGGGTTAATAGGGTACACCCTAACCCAGAATATAAAGGATCCTGCCAGGTTGCAAGACACCCCGGATCAAGTACTGGATGCATTCAAAAGGAAAGATTCCTTCCTTAGCAGTTTGCCAATAACAAGATCGATCAATGGAAATGTTTGTGCTTGCTAGAGATTTTAGAGTACTATTTGATTTATTAATTACAAATTAAATGAATATCTATACTTCAGGTTGAAGGCCTGAAGGGAGAGGCAGCTTTAGTTACCCCCGACTGTCTGCCTGACCCTAACCAAGGGGGTTGTTGACCGCGCCGGGAACGTGGACCGATCCCGCCCGAGAGGCCTTTCCGTTGAGCGCTACTTGGAGCAGGAGGATGCTTGGGTGCCAAGGGTGTCAAGAGTGTGGGAGAGAAGGAAGGAGTCTCGCTTGAAGCTTTCTTGCTTGCACAATGGGGGAAGACACACAAGGGTGGAGGCTGAAAACAGTTTTCCTCTTCTTAGTTGTGTAAGCCAAAAGAACTCAAGTACAAAGAAATAGAAGAACCCTATATATGGGTCTCAAACCAAACTCAACTAACTAAGGTGGCATACTAACTGAGCCACGAACTAGAGTAGATAAGGATAGCTATCATGTAGCTATTATTCATGGGCGGTGTACCAACCGCGTCTGCAACTGACAAGTCGGTGACATAAATACACAATGGTCACCCTGGCGTATCACGAGTGGAGCTCGATATCTCAACACTCCCCCTCGAGCTCAATCCCAATTCCTGCACACCAAGCAGGTCTCTGAACTTGCGCAGCTTCTCTGCACCCAATGCCTTCGTGAATATGTCAGCTACCTGATCCTCTGTGCTGACATAAACTAGATCAATAAGACCTAGTAAAACCCTCTCTTGCACATAGTGATAATGCACCTCAATGTGCTTTGTTCTAGCATGATAGACTGGGTTATTTGCCAAGTGTATACTACTCATGTTGTCACAATAAATGACAACTGGTCCATCTGTAGACTGATGCATATCATAAAGTAGCTTATGCAACCAAGCTACCTCACATGCAGCCATTGTTGCACCCCTGTACTCAGCCTCTGTGCTTGACAAGGCAACTGTAGGCTGTTTCTTGCTGCTCCAAGTGACTGCAGCACTCCCAAAAGAGAACACATATCCACTGGTAGATCGTCTATCAGAAATACTACCAGCCCAATCAGCATCAGTGTATCCATGCAACTGTATCTGAACCCCAGTCTCATAAAATAGTCCATACTGCAATGTGGACTTCACATACCTGAGTATGCATCTAGCCGCATCCAAATGTGGTTTCCTTGGAGCCTGCATAAACTGACTTACCAATCCAACAACATAGCTCAAATCTGGCCTGGTAATAGTCATATAAATCAAACTTCCTACTATGCGTCTGTACATAGTAGGGTCTTCTAGAAGCTCACCTGCATCTGTGCTCAGCTTCACATTCTGCTCCAAAGGAACTAAAATAGGCTTACAGCCTGTCATCCCATATTTGGATAGCATGTCCAATCCATATTGCCTCTGCAAGAGCTGTACCCCACTTGGTGATCTAATCACCTCAATGCCCAAGAAATAACGCAGCTCTCCCAAATCCTTCATCTCAAACTTCTGCTTCAATAGCATTTTCACATGAAGGATATCTTCATCACTGTCACCTGTCATAATCAAATCATCAACATAAATGACAAGTAGCATAATACCTTTCTCTGTTTTTCTCACATAAAGTGAGAAATCTGCCTTGGAAATCTGAAAGCCAATAGTGACAAGATACTGTCCTATCTTGTCAGACCATGCTCTAGGTGCTTGCTTCAAGCCATACAAGGCTTTCTTCAACCTGCAAACAAACTCAGGATGAACAGCATGCACATAACCTGGTGGCTGCTCCATATATACCTCTTCTTGCAAATCACCATGCAAGAAGGCATTCTTTGCATCCATCTGATGTAAAGACCATCCCTTTGATGCAGCCATAGCAATGACTGCTCTTACGGTTGCCATCCTTGCAACCGGACTAAATGTTTCTTCATAGTCAATGCCATATGTTTGTGCATACCCCTTGACTACTAATCTTGCCTTGTATCTGTTCACAGAACCATCAGCATTGTGCTTCACCTTATAAACCCACTTACAGCCAATTGCATTCTTACCTTTAGGCAAAGGTACTAACTCCCATGTAGCATTTGCTTCCAAGGCATCCATTTCTTCATCCATGGCTTTCTTCCATTTTTCTTTTCCCATGGCTTGCTCAAAAGATGTGGGTTCTAGTTCCTGTATCACTTTGACCATATATGCATAGTGAATGGCTGTAAATCCATCATATTTCAGCCTATCCACAGGATACCTAGCTCTCGTAGACCTGCGCAAAGTAGGTTCACTCCCAGGTGCTCTCAAAACATCCCTGGTCTTCCTTACTCCAGGTGTAACAATAGAAGGAATACCCAACTCATCATCAATGCTCTGTTCTGAGCCACTGGATTCACCATCCACATAAGAGTGACCTACATTCACATCAAACATGGACTGATCAACCTTCTCTTTTCCTTTTTGTGATACCTGCATACCACTATCTGCATTACTTTGAGAAGATTCTCCTGATCTCCATCTGCCTGTCCATGGTGAAGACTGTGAACCACTACTAGAGGACGCTCCAGGTCCACTAATATTTTGTGACTGCTGCTGTGAATTTTGTGCAGCATTACCATTTTGTGCATCTACATCATCAATCACATTTACTGGTTTATACCAGCTACTCATCTCATCAAAAACAACATCTCTGCTCACTGTAAACTTACGAGTAGAAGGGTTATAGCATCTATACCCTTTTTGTTGCAGAGAGTAACCAATAAAGATGCACTTCTCAGCTTTTGGATCCAACTTGGATCTCAACTCATCTGGCACATGTACATAGGCAATACAACCAAAAATTTTCAAATGAGAAATATCTGGTTTCCTACCAGTATACCTCTCCTCTGGAGTCATTCCATGTATTGCTGCAGTGGGAGTCCTGTTCATTATGTAGACTGTTGTAGCAACTGCTTCAGCCCAATAAAAATCTGGCAAGTCTTTTTCATTGAGCATGGCACGAGATACCTCTCCAATATGCCTGTTTTTCCTTTCTGCAATTCCATTTTGTTGTGGGGTATAACTGCATGAATATTGCTGCTTTATGCCATGCTCCTGCAGGAACCTTGCAAACTCATTTGAGAGGTACTCTCCCCCTCCATCTGACCTTAGGCATTTTATCTGCAAGCCTGTTTCTTTTTCAACCATAGCTTTAAGAGTTTTGAAATGCCCAAAAACTTCACTTTTCTTTTTCATAAAATACACCCAAACTTTTCTGCTATAGTCATCAATAAAACTGACAAAATAATGACAGCCTCCAAGAGATGCA
This sequence comes from Lygodium microphyllum, assembly GCF_053477565.2. Classification (NCBI taxonomy): domain Eukaryota; kingdom Viridiplantae; phylum Streptophyta; class Polypodiopsida; order Schizaeales; family Lygodiaceae; genus Lygodium; species Lygodium microphyllum. Next base: position 123,886,030 of record NC_141138.1, read on the forward strand.
GCTTTAGTTGTCCACACATCAGAGTGGATTAATTCCAATGGCTTCTCACTCTCTTGAACATGTCTAGAAAATGGTTTCCTTGCCTGTTTTCCAAACTGACAGGCTTCACATACCTTATGCATTTCTGCAACCTTGAATTTGGGCAATCCTGCAACAATATTTTGGGCCTGCATTGATTTAAGTCGTTGTACATTAACATGACCAATGCGTTTATGCCAGATATCAATATCTGCAACTACACCGGTCCCATGTGCAAACATTGCTGCACTCAATTCAGACATGTCTGCATCCAACGTAAACATTCTGCCCTTCTTCTTTCCTTTTGCTATCAAGCGACCTTTATTTTTCATATCCTCAACAAAGCATCCATGAGGATTAAATCTGACCTGCAAGCCCTGTTCAACCATTTGACCAACTGAAACCAGATTCTTGGTGATATTCGGGACATGAAATACATCGGACAGGTATTTCTTTTTCCCACCCTGCATAGACAAGGGAATTTTTCCAATCTGCACAATAGGATGTGCAATATCATCACCAGTCTCCACAAATCCTGGTTTTTCCATTTTCCTTGCATCCTCCATCCATTCTGCATGACCTGTCATGTGGTTTGATGCACCTGAGTCAACATATCATACATCATTGCTTTCTTTTGCACTTGTCATAGAATTGTTCATGTGCTGCACCATGAACAAATGCTCATTTCTGTCATCACCCTGTCTACTAGAAGATGCATAATTCCCTTGTTGCAGTTTTCCATTCATGATGTCATTCTGCTTTTTATAGCAGTCTTTAGCCATATTACTGTTTGCATTTTGGCCTCTTTGCCATCCACCACGACCTCTTTGGCTCCCCCTGCCTCTAGAGTTACCACGTCCTCCTCCATAGGACTGGTTTTCTTGAGTTTGCTGCATATTCTGATTTCTGCCACGGCCTCCAAATCGGCCTCCTCTACCTCTGCCTCTACCTCTTCCAGCATTTGAGTAGAAGACAGCTTCTTTTGAAGTTCCTCCTGAAGAAGATGCACCACCATTTCTCTGTTCCTCAGAAATTAGAAGAGCAATCAACTCCTCAAAATCAGGAAATCTTTCACGAACTGAAATGGATGTCCGAAACTGTGCATAATCCTTTCCTAGACCATTCAAGGTCACGGAAACTAAATCATCATCTTCCACTGGCGACCCAATGGAAGCAAGTGCATCTGCAATCTTCTTCACCTTCATGTGGTAGTCGTTGATGCTCATACTTTCTCTTTGCACATTATGCAACTCTTGCTTGAGCTGCTTTTTCCTGGCTTGCGTATTTGTGCTATACATTTTTGACAAAGTATCCCATGCCTCCTTTGGCGTACTTGCATCCTGAATATGCATAATCATAGAGTCTGAAATACTGATAGACAGCCAATACATAACTTTCCTGGCTCTCTCATGCCATGTTTTGAATGCCTGCATTTGCTGTTGATTGGGAACATCAAGAAGAACTGGTTCTTCTTCATTTCCTGCAACAAATTCCCAATATCCTTTTCCCATAAGGAAATTCGTCATTCTAAACTTCCATGCTTGGAAGTTGTTCTTGTCAAGCTTTTCAGTGACAATCTGTGAAAGAGAATCAGATGCCATTACAGAAGACTGCAAAAAATTCTGTCACTGCAAAAACCACAGCTTCACCCTCATAAGGGAAAATCTGCAAAACTGGCAAAAGTGGTATTTGACCACACAGTCACTTCCTAGTGACGATTTTGCATCAACAGGCAACAGGGATGATTCTGTAACTCCCAATGTCTCTGCGCACAAGCATACAATGCAATTTTTATAGTAACTATTCACCGACCTGTAGAACAGTGGCTGCACAGCATAAAACTGGGCCTTTTCCTGAGTGCGTGCAGAAAACTTCCGCCTCCAAAACAGGCCCCGAAATGGCCTCAAATCAAAAAAACAAGGTCGCCGAGGCCTAAAGCCCTTTCCCGCAACATATACTGCCCTCTTGCTTCACCGCGAAGGGCGTCTCAACCTGAGACAATGCACTCCTGCACTTTCCGGCTGTGCTACCTGCAGAGATCTGCTCCCAAAACAGAAAATGAACGCAACACTGCTCCTCTTACCAGAACACCGCGAGCTTGGCTTGCTTTCTTGAGCTCCTTACCACGAACAAGGCTCTGATACCATGTCAAGAGTGTGGGAGAGAAGGAAGGAGTCTCGCTTGAAGCTTTCTTGCTTGCACAATGGGGGAAGACACACAAGGGTGGAGGCTGAAAACAGTTTTCCTCTTCTTAGTTGTGTAAGCCAAAAGAACTCAAGTACAAAGAAATAGAAGAACCCTATATATGGGTCTCAAACCAAACTCAACTAACTAAGGTGGCATACTAACTGAGCCACGAACTAGAGTAGATAAGGATAGCTATCATGTAGCTATTATTCATGGGCGGTGTACCAACCGCGTCTGCAACTGACAAGTCAGTGACATAAATACACAACGGTCACCCTGGCGTATCACGAGTGGAGCTCGATATCTCAACAAAGGGGGCTTTGGCCATAAATCCCTCGCCTTCCGGGTCCTGCACAAGAGGCTAACGTGACTGGGGATTGGATCTCGAGTCCCGCATACTAGTTTATGGGCGGAAACTTGGAATAGTGATTCCTGTGGATTGCTCGATAGCCTTCGGGCGGATTATGGACAAGCCTACGGGCGGAACTCCTTGTATTTCAAAGATAAATACGATGATATGTTATTAAAAAACTTGTCTAATATTGCTTTTCTATGTCACATGATAAGATTATGTGAAGGAACTAGTGCTTAACGGATTAATTAAAGAAGCTGGTTGTTACATGTCCAATTAATGTGTTAGATAATTACATAACTAAAACAAACCGAGAAAAGTGCGGAGGATGGGCCATGGGTCCATCTTACGGTTGGGTGGTCCTGGTTGGCCGAGAACTTTTCTCAAATCTCGAAGAACAGCGGGATGATTGTCAAAGGACACGAACAACGAAAGCGTTGACCTAGAATTATATCTTAACCGATTTATGCTGTTTTAGGGGAACGGAATGGGACTATGCCTTACGACAGAGAGGTTGAGCTTTGTATCCCTCTCGTTTCCCATTCTCCTTGAACCAAGTGCAGCGTGAATCCGCTTCGGACCTGGCGTTTCTACGTAAAGTAGTTTGCTTGGGTCCGACGCTAGTTGCTGTTAGGAAATGACCAATCAGGAAAACCCTAATTCCGATCGATCCTAAGTGGGAACGGCCAGAATACTTCTGCTACGTGGCAGACGTGGAAAGCCCTAGATCGCAAATCCCGTAACATTCCATGGGAGTGCCGGGCGGAGCTTTCTAGACATTCTTTCCGATGGACTGCTAAGGCGTGTCCTGGATAATACTAGTGGACATGTTACACATCTTGACAAGAAGACGTGGACTAAGGATCACTCCTTCAACAACGAACAAGATCAATAAGGCTCCAGAGCCTGTAAAGGAAGTGGATGTGGCTAACGCCTTCCTAGATCCTGGAACCCCAGAGATTAGTGTATGGATAGAAGGATGCTTTATTTCAGATGCATTGATTGATGGAGGTTCATTAGTAAACATAATAACGGATGTGACAATGAAGGACTTAGGATTGCAAGGAATTCGACCTACACAGTGGCTTATCAGATAGGCAGACCAAAGCAGAATTAAACCATTGGGCATCCTCCCATATGTCAAAATAACCCTTGCAGGAAGAGACTATTGGCTGACATATTTGGTGGTCAAATCGAATTCTTATGGGACCTCATACCCTCTGCTATTGGGAAGACCTTGGCTTTTTGAAGTAAGAGCTAGGACGGACTGGTTCAAAGGAACCTTGACCTTAGGTAGAGGACCCAACAAAGTGGTGTTAAAGCTGTATGGATCGCAAAAAGGCAATGGATCCACATCCATTGAGGTCATAACTGACTCCTCCAATGAGGTAACAGATGGTATATCAGGAGACGAAGAGGCTGTTAAACAGATCTTTCCTAAGAAAATAGAGGCACAGTTCCTAACAGTGGGCACTGTAAGCCAACTACCAAGGGAAGTAAAATCCTTGTCTATGGGAGAATACCTCTTGCCTCAACTAGAATTAACTTTTGAAATCACCTCTGACAGTGAAATAGAAGCATGGATGTACTGTTCTCCCTGTTACATGACAGTCGCTCGCAGAGACAGAATAGAGGCAGAACAGATACAGAGCAGTATAACAGTCGCACAGACAGAGCAGAGGCAGAACAAAGACAGAGCGGATACAGAGACAGTCATAGAGAGAATAACAGACACAGAGCCAGAGATAGAGGTAGAAGCAGATTCAGAAGCTGTGACAGGAGCAGAAGCAGATGCAGAGGAAGAAGATATATTCTTCTCCTACAGAGCCTCTATAGTAGCAGAGACAGAGCCTCCAGAGGAAGAGGATGAAAATGATGAGGAAGAAAACAAAGCAGGTTATGAAAGAGCATATGAAGAATTTCCTCTGATAGCGGATGATCTTGCTGATATCTCTACAGAGACCTCAGAGACCGAAGATCTCAGGGTGCTGTATGGAATGACCATGGTTCCATTTGGGTTGGCCAATGGACTACAAAGTATGCAGAATCTGTATAAGAAATGGATTAAAGGTATAAAAATTAAGGTCACCAGTGGTTCCTCTCGCCCTGACCATTCAGTCTAGAGAAAAGATGATGATGATGCCCCTTGCCCATCAGAAGCCAAAGCCCTCAGAGCCATGGCCTCTAGAAGGTCCGTGCTATGTGACATTCCTGGACGTATCCTCTAAAGATGAATACCTAAGTCCAAAAGAAATCACCACTCAAACAGAAGCAGACAAAGCTTTGATACCCTTCCAGCAACCTCAATAGACGAATGAGTCATCTGTTCAGAAGGAGGTCACTGGTTCTAGTGGAACATCATATGAGGATACTACTCTCTTAAAAGATTCAGACCTCTATCCAGAAGCCATCCGTGGGACATTTATCCGCGAAGTGGAAGGTGAAAGAAAAGTGACGTTCTTGGATATTGACGGTACTGAACGTCACGTGAAAGTGGGCCTCAATCTTCCAGAAGAAGAACTAGTGGTCATGCGAGATCTACTAAAGGAGAACTTAGATATATTTGCTTGGTTATACAAAGATCTAAAGGGGATTGATCCCATAGTATGCCAACATCACATTGACCTAGAGCTGGATGCCAAACCTATAAGGCAAAGACAAAAGCGTATGAATCCTAATTATTCTACTCTAGTGAAGGCTGAATTATTGAAACTTCTTAAAGCCGAGTTTATTTATCACGTGGCTAACAGTGAATGGGTTTCGCCCATTGTGGTAGTACCCAAGAAGAACGAGAAACTTCGAATATGTGTGGACTTTCAGAAGCTCATTTCAAAGACGAAGAAAGATAATTTCCCTATCCCTTTTACAGACCAACTGTTGTACACAGTGGCAGGCCATGAGCTGTATTCCCTCTTGGATGGATTCAGGAGATATAACCAAGTCCAAATTGTAGAAGAGGACCAATCCAAAACAACCTTCACCACAGAATGGGGACCTATGTCTATAGAGTGATGCCATTTGGGCTCTATAATGCTCCTGCCACCTTCCAACGAGTAATGATGGCTGCCTTCGAAAATCATTTGCATGATTTCATTGAGGTATATCTTGATGACTTTTGTGTCTATAGTTTGATCCGTGAGCACTGGGGACATCTAGAGCAATGTTTTGACAGATGCCGAGAGTATGGGATTTCTCTCAACCTCGAAAAATGTGTCTTTGGCATCTCATCGGGAGTTCTTTTGGGTCATATTGTCTTTGCACAAGGGATTACAACAAATCCAGTGAAGATTGAGAAGATTGCTGCCTTAACAACACCAACAAACCTCAAGCATTTGAGAGGATTTCTTGGCCATGTGGGCTACTACAGAAGATTTATTGCACATTTTGCAACCAAGGCAGCCCCTCTACACAAGCTCCTAAGGAAAGATGTTGATTTCCTTTGGACTGATGACTATGAAGAAGCCTTTAATACCTTGAAACAGTGCCTTATCAAAGCACCTATTTTACAGCCTCCTGACTAGACGAAGGAGTTCCATGTGCACATAGATACATCAATTGAAGGGCTAGGTACTATCCTATGTCAAAAGGGCCCCTCTAAATTAGATCAACCCATTTATTATGCAAGCCGAAAGGTCACTGATAGGGAAAGGAACTACAGAGTGACAGAGCTTGAGTGCTTGGCAATGGTGTTTGCACTAGAGAAGTTTCGACACTATCTATTGTCAATGCATTTCAATGTGGATCATGAAGCCCTATCCTTCTTAATGAACAAAGCAGATGTTAAAGGACGACTGATGAGATGGTTGCTCCTATTCTAGGAGTTTGATTTTGAAGTGGTCACTAAGCTTGGCCGTTCCCATGTCCTAGCCGATCATCTCTCACGGATCCCTCAAATAGAAGAAGAGGGACAGGATGATCCAAACCTTCCTGATGCTTCCTTGTTTCTAGTTGAAACAGTTACTCCCTGGTATGCAGACATAGCCAATCTCCTGGCAACTCAATAGTATCCTCCTAGCATCTCAAGCCATGAGAAGAAGAAGCTTCTGTTAGAATCAGGCCCCTACACTTTGCTAGGCGGTGCACTGTACAAGAGAGGCAAAGATGAAGTATTGTGAAGATGTGTTACAAGAAATGAAATCGGTATAGTATTGAAAGCATGCCATGATGAACCATGTGGTGGACACTTCGCAGGAGAAGTGACAGCCAGGAAGGCTCTGTTAGCAGGATACTGGTTGCCGACCCTCCACAAGGATGCATATGATTAGTGTAAGAGATGTGATGCTTGTTAGCGAATGGGAAAACCCACCAAAACAAGTGCCATGCCACTGTAACCTATTCTTCCCCTAAAGCCGTTCGAGAAGTGGGGGATTGATTTCTGGGTCCCATTGATCCACTTACTAGATGGAAGTAGAACAGATACATCTTAGTATGTACGGATTATGTCACAAAGTGGTGTGAAGCTAAAGCTATCAAATGGGACGATGGTAATAGCGTGGCCCTGTTCATGTACGAGAATATTATCACTCGTTTTAGCAATCCCCTCGAGCTGGTAAGTGACAGAGGTACTCATTTCCTTAACAAAATTATGAAGGAGCTGACGGAGCTGTATAAGATCTGCCATCGCAAGTCCACTCCTTATTACCCCAGAGCCAATGGCCAAGTTGAAGTCACCAATCACATCCTTTGCTTGATTCTAACACTAATCGCAAGTCCCCTCCTTATTACCCCAGAGCCAATGGCCAAGTTGAAGTCACCAATTGTATCCTTTGCTCGATTCTGACAAGAGCGATTGCCGCACATCGTCGCGACTGGGATGATGGACTTACATAGGCCCTCTGGGCAGATAGAACCTCCCAGAAGGCAGCTATAGGACAGACCCCTTTCTAGTTAGTTTATGGTACAGAAGCCGTCTTCCCTATTGAACTGGAATTGCCCTCTTTGAGAGTGGTAGTTAAAGAATGCTTGGGAGATAATGAGTCACTGCAACGCCATCTCCTGCACTTGGAATGCTTGGATGAGATACGGCGGATGGCCCTACAGTGTATGGAAACCACTCAAGTGCAACGCAAAGCCTATCATGACAGTTTCATCAAGCACAAGGAGTTCAAAGAAGGTGATATTGTCCTGGCCTATGATTCAAGGTTTGGCAAGCTTCCTGGAAAGCTTCAACAATGGTGGATGGGCCCATACAAGGTACTTGCTATCAATCCTAACAGCTCTGTTCAGGTGTAGAGCGTTGATGCCTCTAATGATCCTTTCTTGATTAATGGCTATCATCTGAAAAAGTACTTCCCTCCCTGGGGAACTTGACAATCACAGTCGACCTACACTTCCCCTTTTGGGCGTCCCACTATTCTTCTCGTCGTGCTTCTGATAGCCTTTATGATTTTCCTCATGAGGCGGTCTCATTCTGTTAGCCCCTCACAGATACCTCTCAACTTGACCTTGTTCTCTTCTTGTCTGATCCAACAACGGTGGCGAGGTTGGTCCTGACACATGGTATTTCTACCATTTTCTTTCTTAACGAGAAGAAAAAAAAAAGAAAACATTAAAAAAAAGAGAGAAAAAAAAGAAAAAAAGAAAAAACAAACAAACAAACTGTTTTGGGAGAAAATGAAGAAATTCCCTATCATAACAGGTCTCGTTCCAAGAAAAGGTGGAAACACCCTTGGGCGGGAAGCTGACAGTGGAAAAGGTGGTAAGGCCCCGCAGTTTAGAATAGCTGACTCACCAGAGCAGAACCTTTTCAGCAAGTAATTCGAAGCTACCTCCCTTGGTGCACTATCTTTGCAATATCAGTCTGTCTGTCCTTCTAACAGACAACCTTTTTTACAAATCATTGAAGTACCAGACTTGTAGGTTGCCTCCCTGGGTACGCCTCCTCCTCAAGATCCTGATGACAACAATAGCCGACACAATCTTCATCAGCAATCCCTTGAGTGATGCGAGCTTTCATCCTAACAGGATGGAGATGTGAGTATGGGCTGCCCTCTTTATCTATCAATGAGTCTGAGACAGAGGGTGGGGTGAGTGACTAGTCTTTCCCTTCGAATCAAATGAGAGGTGAGATGTGTGAATGGAGTGTGCACGCACGGGATGGGCCTCTCAATGCACAACACACGATCTGTTCATGTGCACTGCACCATAAGGCTCCGTAGCCTTCCTTCTTGCACTATATGCCGGCACAGGGTGGGATGCACAGTTGCACCATCAATGCACACAAGGCATACGCCCTCTGCACAAGTGACGGTGAGGACTACATCAATAGGTTTCAGGAATGGGCTGCCCTTTGTATCTATCAACAGAGCGTGAGACAGAGGGTAGGCTGAGTGCGACTGGTGTTTCTTCAATCAAATTAAATGAGAGGTAAGGGTTGAGGGATGTTACGATCATTGGAGTCAGGTATGTTTCTGTTTCCCTATGCACCCATGGGCTAGGTCTCTGCCATCAGTGCAAGACACGTCACTTTGATCTGTACACTGCATTGCAAGGCTCCTTAGCCTTCCTACTTGCACCTATGCCAGAGGGGTTGGACGCACTGATGCACCATCGATTGTGCACCCTGGCATACTCCCTCTGCACCATTCCTTTGTCAATTCCTAAATCGGGTGTGAGATATGGGTTCCATCATTATTTCCTTGAGTGATGTTAGTAATGGGACGAGTGACTGCTCTTTCATTCCATTTGAGTACTCGTGAGTTGAGTGTAATATCCCTCGTCATCGATGAATTTCCTGCAATTCCTTCAACCAGCTACCTCCCTGGGTGCTGCCGCATGGTCCCTGCCACGAAGGACGTGTGCTATGAAGACACGTTGGTACCTCCTGCAGTCGACAACGATACAAGACGCAACCTCGATCATCGACATTCCTCCTCAGTAATATGGGCCAAGTTTTTCTAACCCTACACCTTCTTTTTTTTCAGTAACGGTTATGTCTTAAGTGTGGGGACGTTCGTGGTTGGTCTGATGTGTGATATTCGGTCCTTGATGTCCTGTTTACCCTTCCTGCTAAGGTTTTAAGTATGGGGACGCGTCCCTGCGCGTCTCTGATGCATATCCCCATGCCTATACCCTGCTATGATCATGCATTTATGCCCTAACTTCATTTTACCCTAATGGGGTCCCTTCCCCACTCCTCCGTTCTATTTCATCCTGTCCCCGGAGTTGTTCCTTAACCGTTTGCATTTATCCTTTGTTTTGTGATTTTTCCATGTGAACGAACCCTACGTTCACTAAAACTCATATCCAATCTTATAGTCGTGTTTGTCCCTTTGAATTGCCCATTTTTTTTCTTTACCCACTCCTGTTCCGACAGATGGTTCTAAAGTTATTATTTTTTGAAGTAATCCCCTTAAATTGCCATATGAATGCATCTTTATTGCTTCAGAACCCTGATCTGATGTGCCAGCCCTGTCCTACCCATTCCCCCTGACATTTTTCCTTTTTACTCCATGTCATTCCTATGCACAATTGGTCCATTATTAATTTTCGCGGGTTTTCGGACCCTTTTCGTACTTATTTTTCACATTTTTCCATGCGAACCTGCCCTATTTTCATCGGAATTCCAATTTAATTTGACAGTCATGTCCTGCTAGCCTTTCCCCCACTTTTTTATTTTTCCTCCCCCCTCTTCTGACTGCTGGATTTTTAGTTATTAATTTTTTCGAGTGTTTTCGGATGTGTTTTTTGTGTTTTTCCCATGTGAACCCTTCCTACTTTCCCCCAAATTGAGTTTTGATGTACCAGCCCTGTGAATCCTTTTGTTTTAGACATTTCTCCTTTTTACTATCCTCTATTCCGGTGCACGATTCTTCCCGTATTAATTTCTAAGTCCATTTTCGAGTCCCTTTTTGGGGTTTTTTCCATGTGAATGCATCCTATCTCGATCAAAACAGTGTTTTGCCATGATAGAATTGTTGGACACCTTATTTTGCACAATTTTCCTTCTTTCCGCACTTCGTTCGGATGCACGAATTTTCCGTTATTAATACACATGTATTTTCGGACGTGTTTTTTGCGTTTTTCCCATGTGAACACCTTGATTTTGCCATGGACCCGGTGTTGCATTTTTCCATCATTTTTCCCTTGTCTTCCGGTACATTTTTCATTTTTATGGATTTTCGATTCGACGTGTGATTTGGGTTTTATTAATTTTTACCGTACGACCACGTTTCTTGTGTTGTGCGTGAACGCGCATGTTTTTGGTTTTACGCGCCTTGTGGCGTTTGTGGCTCGCGCGTCGCCGTCCCTGCCCTGTCTAATCCTGCCGATGCAAATTTTTTATTTCCCGCCTTGCACATGCGCGTGGAACGGGGGTGCACTCCTTTTTCATATCCATACCAAATTTATCTTTTTTAAAAAATAACAAATAAATAAAACTACACCCATAACCAAAACACCCAATAAAACAAAACAAACAAACAAAAAACAAAAAATAAGAAAAACACAAAAATCCAAAGAAAAAACAAAAACACATTAAAAAAAACACCAAAACGCACACACATAAACAACACTAGAAACAAAAAAAAACAACACATCTTAAAATAATCATAACATAAACTACACACTCACATAAAGTTCATTTATTAAAACAAAATATTTCAAAAAAAAACAAAGAACGAAAATTAAAAAAATAAAAAAAATATTAAAAAAAAAACACACAAACGGTCTTACCTGCGGTTTGTGTGCGCTTGCGTCCCTCTCTGTGTCCTTTGTCCTCCTCCCTTCTAGCTCCTCTCCCTACGCTTCGTCCTCCTCCCTTCTACCACCTCTCTGCCCCACCTCGCCTTACCTCCCTCGTCTCCTTCCTTCTACCTCTTCTGCCTCCCTCGTCCTCCACGCCACCTCCGTCCCTCGTCTCCTCCCTTCTATCTCCTCTCTACCTCCTCTCCTCCCTCGTCGCCCCACCTCCCTTCTCCTCCACCACCGCGAAGCCTCCTCTGCACCTCGTCTTCCGCCCCTCTGCTCCTCGCCCCCATCCTCTGCACCTCGTCTTCCACCCGGCGCGCGCGACTCCTTCATCCCCCCTTCATGCCGATGCCTCCAACCCGGCCCGCCCGTCTCCACCTCCTCTCTTCCATCCCCGCCCGCCTCCTCTCCTTCTCTCCTTCTCTTGGCGCAGTCCCTGGTTAGTACCTACTAACCTACTCATTAACCTATATTACTAACGTAATCATTAACTTATAATACTAACCTAATTGACTTAGGGTACTAACTTAACCTAACTGACTTGCATTACTACCTTAACTTAACTGATTTACCTTACTAACTTCACCGTTACTCCCCTAACCTAATTACCTTCGGTTATTACCCTCACCACATTACCCTTCTTCTAACCATCGTTTTCCTGTGTAGCCCCCGTTTTTGCCCCTATGCCCCTGTTCCTCCTTTGTTCCTCTGTCACATGCGCACATGTTCGTGTGCTAGCGGACGTTCACGCGCGAGGATGCGCTTCCGATTCGTCCGTGCAGTGGCGTGTTGCAGTCAGCCGTTCACACACAGTCATCCTCAGCTGTTCACACGTAGCTCGGGTACCACCTTTTAACTTCCACACCTGAAAAATATATTTAAAAAAAAAAACACATAAACACCTAAAAACTTTCAAAATTCATAAAAATTCATTTAAAATTCAAAAAAAGCAAAAAAAATTCTAAAAATTTTCCAACATTACTGAAATCATTTGGAATATGTTCTAAAGTGGAAATTCAAGAAAATAAATTACAAAAAATTCAAAACTTCAAAGTTTTTTCAAAAATACATGCAAAATGAGCAAAATTCATTAAAAATTGATAAAAATTCTAAAATATTTCCAAAAAATTTCTAAAAATTTCCAAAAATTCACTTGCCCCTTTTGCCAATAGTTTCTCAATTTAAATGCTTCCATAAAATGTTAAAGTATTATTTGAAGTCAAAACTCTAAATTTAATACCTCACCTCATGATAATTCATTTTAAATTCCAAAAATCAGTTGAAAAATCATAGATAAATTACAACACATTGTTGAAACTTGTTGAATTACTGAAATTCCACCATTACACTTCACAACATATTCATGTGTCCTATATCTCGTTTTAATTATTAAAAAAAAAGAAAACGAATAAAAGAAAAACAAACAAAACAAAACAAAATCATATACAGAATACAAACACATCTAAAATACAACTTTTTTAGAAAAACAACAAAAATAAAAAAAATAAAAAAATAAATTTTAAAAAAATAAAATAACACAAAAACACGAAGGTGCCTTATTTTTTCTAGTTAGTGGTGTTTATTTTTTGACTACATTCCTTGCATTTGGGACTACTCCGTGCGCCTTCAGTCTATTGCATAAACACCCCTACCATGTTTTTTTTTTTGGAGATTTATTCATTTTCATTCTCCCTTAACCACAATTAATTGCTAAAATGAACTATATTCACCCGCTTTTCCATGCGCACTCGTACTAAACACACAATTTTCTAATAATTTAAAATCAACCAGCTGTTCACTTTGCACACGCTATGTGCGCTTCAGAGGCACCTTAATTTTTAATAAAAAATGAACCAGTCAACACTGCACTGGCAAAAAAGTGCTCCACATCACTATTAATTTTTAATTAATAAATTTGCATTTAGAGACTCCAATCTGGAAATCATAGTTTGGATTTCGTTTAAGCATCGCTTCACCCTAATAAATTGTAATTAAAATTTTAAGAAGGAGCAGTCGGTTTCTTATTAAGGTTTATAACCTAATAAAATGCCACCCATTGTTGTTAATAATTTCTTAAAATGAGCCCTTCATTAAAACCATTTTCCCTCACTACACTTTTTTTCCCTTTTAATAAACACGTTTCGTGGGATGGGCGCGTAAAGTCCTCTTAGCTGAAATTGTTGTGGTCGAGGTTATAGTCAGGTCCTGATTAGATTTTTATGGTATTATGGTTTGCTTATGTGCTACGATTACGGGTGCGGTTTGTAGTTTTTTTTTTCTTTTTTTTCCTGATACGGGGTTCTGGGTGCTTGCTTGTTGTATCGCATGAAATTTTTGGTCGCATATATGTAGAGGTCATGCCGAATTTTTTCTAGGATGTGGGTTATTTAGGGTGGTAAATTGGTTAGTTACGTCTATATGTGTGTGTCCTTCTTTTGATAGCTATTTCGATTGTTTTGCAGGCATTCTTTGTGATTGTCTGTGTTTGTGGTGTGTGTTTTCCATCTGAATGGCACCTCACGGTCCTCCTCCTATCCAGTATGTCCCGTTGATCAGTAGGGATTATTCTTCCCTACTGGATTTTGAGCCTATAGCGAAAGCAGGACTTGCGACTTTCGTGGCTACTTCATTTCCATTGATTCCAGATGATCCATCCTGGTATGATGAGTTTCTTGCATCCTACAGTAAGAAGTCAGGTTTGGTTCATGGTGCTTCTATGGTGTTGACACCCCGAGGGTTAGGGAAGGCTTTGTCTCTTCCCTACAAAGGAGAGCCCTTTGTTACAGCCAGACAATTATTCTCCAATGATGAGATTTTCAAGCTATTACAGAAGCAGACCAAAGAGATTTTGGATGTCAAGAAAGTAATAAACACTTTAGGAGTATCTTTTTCCATGATCACTGATCCTCTTTGGAAGTTAGTCTGCCAGTTCCTCCAAGACAGGTTTATGCCTGCCAAAACACCATCCCATTATTTGTCCAAAAAACTCTTCACAGCTTCCAAGATGGTGTTAAAAGGGGTGGCCATTGATTGGAGTACTTATCTGCTTACGAAGATGGACCAACATTTTGTCAAAGTGACCAGAGGGAATGTCACAAATGTCACTTATGGTTTCTACCTATATGCTTTCTTGACATACTCAGGCCTTAAGAAGGGTGTGCTACCACCTCCTCCATCTGATCCAGTACCTCCCCCTCCACCTTCAGAAGAGTCAGAACCTATTGACATAGAGGATCTTGATTCCCCTCCTCCATTGGTCATTCAGCGGAAGCGCTTGAAGCATGTGGCAGATAAAACTCCCTCAGTACTTCCTTCAATCACAATTCCTGCTACATCTGGCAGTGACCTCCGTGCCTACCTCACATGCAATAATTTATTCAGGGCACATAGAGAGGGTTCTTTGAAAATATTAGTCCTTTCATTGAAGAGTTGAGTATCAGGAGATGCTATTCCATTTCTTTGTAATGACATCCAGAGTTCAATTGAACTTTCAGTAACAGCTTGTGTTCAACAGCTATATGCTTCTTTCTATGAATAATTGATGCCATCCAAAGACTAGTTGCATAAGGCAACTACAGAGTTAGCCTCTACTAAAGACACTTGCTGATCTATTTAAGCAGATGGAGTAGCAAACCCAAATGATTGAGACCCAGAGAGAAGAAATATCTTCTTTGAAGATTCAATTAACAGAAACTCAGTCAGAGATCACTAAAGTCTCACAGGAGAAAGAGAGGATGTCCAAATAAGCTCAAGAGTTTCAAACTCTTTTAGATGTAAAACTGTCAGCTTTACAGACTGCTCATAATACAGTGGAGTCACAAGCTTCCCAGATTAAGTAGTTGCAAGACCAACTGGCACAGTCATGGTCAATTCCTCCAAGCCCCAATATTCCTATTATTTGTTCTATCTCTCACCAGGACTTGGCAGTTCTCCAGAGACAGGGCACATTGTGTCCATTGTTTCAAGATAAAGTGGAAAGATTGCAGTCCAGGATGGATTTGTTATGGTCTACATTTGAGCACTTTCAGGAGTATGTTCCTCCGGACCATTCTTTCTTTGTCCACTATCAGTTGTTGCAGAAGTTGGCCTTCTATATGAAGCTTTCAACGATGGATCTCCCTCTTCCAGAGGATGGTTGGAGTGGGGCTTGGTCTCCTGTTTTATTGAAAGAAGTGGTTCGTATGGTTTTTGAAGATTCTGTGACAATGGATACCATGTTGTTGTCTTACATGTATCTACGAGGAGATCTGTTGATTTCAGATGATGTAGATATGGCTTGGTATGTGGGGGATGTGGTTTTGCAAGTTGTTTTGTATGTCAACTATTTGGAGTTGCGGATAGATGACATGTTCCAGTGTTATTCTTCAAAAGTGGCTACTTGCCCTAACAATTCATGGCACTCAATGATTGATTTTGTGGTCCTGAATCAACGTCAGAGTATAGCTTCTACTTATGTGCACATCACTAACCAATTGAGGGTGGATCTCCTAGCTTACCTTTCCAAGAACCATCCATTTGATTCATCCTTTTTTTATGCCTACTAGAGACTATCTGCTTTAGGTCCCTCTGTTCCTACCCTATTATACTACCAACAAATGGCTCATCGCTATGATACTTATCTTTCCCTTTATCAATCCAACTTAGCAGCTATCTTACCTCTTCTTTTCCAACCTCAAGGTTTTCCTCAAATTCCTATATTTACCTATTGTTCTTTCATTGAAGATCAAGTCTTTTCCCCTTCTTCACCATGTCCTTCACCATCTATTCATATACCTTCTACTTTTCATGTTTATCACTTGATACCTTTCCTAACTGATTCACTTAAATTTTCAGCCACTCCTTCTTTATCTTATTCTTCCTTTTATGATTTTTCCTACCCATCTCTTCATCATCTTTTACTTATTTCACTTCCATCTCCTACCACTTCTATTTCTCAACTTCCTCAGTTGGTTAGTGAGTATGATGGATTTGATCAGCAAATTCCAAGAAAAAGAGGATGGAGCTCAATTGATTCTCTCACAAGACCACAGATAAACTGGCCATTAATTCCAGGGGATTGGACAACTGCTAGTTAAGCATACCAGAATTACCTTCATTTTTCTCACCAATATTCACAATCTTTAGATCCTTCAGTGAGATTGACAGCTCATTTTGCTTGGTATTTAGTATACATGTATAGGCATTCCCATAACGATCAAAAGGCCATTCCAAAGCTTTGTATGAATGTCAATGTGAACATTGATTCCCAACAGTTGGATGTCCTCTATTTTCATGCCCTATGTCTCCTTAGCAGATACCTTGTTTTGCTAGAAAGGTTGTGCTGCCTGCAGTTCTTTCAAAATCCTCCTAAGACATTTGTGGATGAGTCCTTCTCCATGGATCATTTTCAAAACCACCAAGCCTTCAAAAGGGATCACCTTCATTGATGCCTTTGCAATGTATTTTGGATAATTCTTAATGATATATATCTCTCTTTTTTGAGGTGTCATTCAGATGGTTGTGTTAGTGTTGTGTGTGTGTTGTAATAATTGTATATGATGAGTTCGTGCTAATTGAGAATAATTTATTCGAGAGCTCTTTTCAAACTATTGATGGTGGATGGAACACCTATGGTGGAAAGCTGAAGAAGAACCTCTTATATCCTTTACAAATTTGTTAAGACTTTTAATTGTTTATCAGAAGAGTTAATAAATAACGAAGTTTTCCTTTAGTAGTTTTTCTAGAAATACATGTGATAAGTTGGGGTCATGGTTAAGAGAGATTATTGAAGATCCTATAGAAGATTAAATTTAGCACTTTAGTGAACTTATATTCTTCTTTTTCTTAGGTCGCGAGGACGCTTCCTTTCTAAGTGTGGGGATATGTTGAGAGTGGAAAAAGATTGAATTTTTGATTGATTTTTGTTGTTTTTGAGGTCTGAATTATTGATTTTTGATGGATTTAGAGTGATATATGATTGATAATGGAAGTGTTTGAGAGTGTGTTGGATGATATTGATTATGTTTAAGAATTTCATGATGATTTTTAGTGGAGATATGAAGCTCTGTAATGTTCTGATAGGTTCTGTTGAGTTTCTGATTGGTTCTATATACCTTTTGTATGGCGTGCCACAATCACAGATAAAGACATGAACTTTATCATTCGGCTTCGACACAGCAAGGGGACTCTGCCATAGTTTACTAGATTAATGATGCAAGGTTTCTAATGAGTGTAATTACAGCGCCATAACATCTTGGAAGGCCAAACAATTTTGTATACTCTGCCACATTGGAATATTTATTTATATATACATAATATCTCATGCGATGTGTACTGAATTCAAATAATTGAGTAAAGTTGTTTTGTTTTGTTTCTTGAAACGCACGACTCTTAAATTTTTTTAACGTACAAACGCATCAAAAGTAGTAATACGTATGGATACAAGTTACATTATTGCTTATGCACAATCGCAAGTGCAGTACTATGCATTGAATTAAGTTAATATATGCGGATGCATCATTCACGTATCACACATTATCGTCACACTTACACAATTGCAAGTGCAATACTACATGTTGAATTATGTTAATGTATGCGAATGCGTCATTCACGTACCACACATTATCGTCACACTTATAGGAACCACACATTTATTTAATAAATATTTATTTATAGGGACAAAGTAAAGTATCTTATATTCATTAAGAAAAATATATGTGATGGCTGCTAGTGATGGTAGATACAAAAAGCCGATAGCCAACAAGAACTCTCAATTGTTACTTAGCTTTTTCATCAGTGGGAGAGGAGGGGCCAGCTTTTGATGAAAATATAAGTTCCTTCTTTGCTTCAAAAATGATGCGCTCCCCCTTTAGCTCTTTCTCTAGGAGAAGCGGCTTTGACACTTTAGCAAGGTTGCCTAATGTAGCAAGCACATACATTGCTCCACCATGTGTTTGGTTAAATAAGTAAATAAGCTTTGACTGCTTCATTAGCAC
Source organism: Lygodium microphyllum (assembly GCF_053477565.2). Lineage (NCBI taxonomy): Eukaryota > Viridiplantae > Streptophyta > Polypodiopsida > Schizaeales > Lygodiaceae > Lygodium > Lygodium microphyllum. Next base: position 123,904,249 of record NC_141138.1, read on the forward strand.
CACCTTTTCCAAGCTAGATGTCAAAGGTATCGCTTGAAAAGGTCCAAACTTGGTCAAAGCTCAAATTTTCATGATTATTTATTGCCCTCCTGGTGAGCACTTCTTATGGAAGACCACCAAATCTGCAACAAGTTTACCAATATACTCCTTCAGAGCTGAATCCTTGCATCGATCCGCATGTGGAGCTCCTCCTTGCCTTGATGCAAACTCATCTATATACCTTATGTCCAGAATGACAAAGTCAAATCAAACAATATATTTAGCGACTAACCTAGAGTTATCAAAAAGCAATGAAACTTTGATGGTTGCAGCTGCCCTGTCCGAAGTCTGGCATCTGGGGCCACTTTCTAGCCCCAGAAAGTGGCCCCAGATGCCAGACTTCAGACAGGGCAACTGTAGGCATCATTTTTTGCCAAGATTTCACTGGTGGACTTCTGGGGACCCGAGGCACCCTACCGTCAAGTTTCATTGCATAAAAATATATAGTAGTTAGAAATCTCACCTTCTTCATATCATCTTGTATCTTCATTTCCTTGTGTGTCAGGGAGGCACCTCTTAGGGCCTTGGTCCAAACAAATCATGCTGTAGCACTTCAAATTCAGCATCTGGCACAAGGTAATCTTCTTCAACCGAGGTAATATGCTCCTGTGCTACTATGATCGCACTCACAGTATCTAAGCTTGTGCCATCATATCTTCCAATCTCTGCCATTGTTGGATGCACATCCATGTAATCATAATCGATTAGGTCTTCCATTGAATTCCTGACTAGGATAGAAAACAACTCTTCTTCCTTCATTTCCAAGTATTGTAGTACATCTGATAGAAGCAAGTATTGTATACCATTTACTTCAATGGGTGTCAAGGAGGTAGGGTTGGGTTCGTCGACTTGTGGCTATTCTAAAGAAGATGGCACCATGAGAGCCAACCCTTGCTCTGCCACCCACCACTCAATGTTCCTCTTCAACATTTATGAGCTCTTCAATCGGTTCTTCTCTTATGTATGTGATAGAAACAACCTGTGGAGTTGTATCTTCATTGCTCTCCTCCTCTAGGGGTGTATCGCAATGCAAGGTGGTAAATTGCCAATGCACAATCACACTCCACGAGATCCAAAGGTAATGTACCTGGTGGTGTGTTGGTGATTTTTCCCTGCCTGAAATACCATGAGTTGTTTCAGAGGCACCCAAGTCATGTCGGATTCCTCGATGGAGTATGTGCATGTAGCAATGGTGCTCACAAAGTCTTCCAAAACCTGAAGGGGAGGATCTAGCAATGAGAGCACGCTTTCAAGGTTGAAGTTCTTAGAGAAAACCTGGAATATCTCGTCACCCTGGTTGGCAAAGATAGTCTCATGGATCCACTCATCAAAGTGTGCACGAACATCCATCATAGCAAGTAGGAGGGATGTGGTGGATATAAAGAGATGAAGAGAGAAAGTGTGAAATGAAACAATGAAACAAGAACTAAACTAGTTCTACCTTAAAAACCTTAAGTTTTAAACCATTAAGGGTTGTTCGCATACGATATTTAGTTATGGCTTTACTTACATCTTTGTAAAGTTTACATGCATATGTAAATGTGTTGATGTGGAAAGTGTATAACAAGTGTATGATTTTACCATAATTTTTAAATATTGCAAGTTTGTAAACGTCAATATTCTATTGGCCAAAAAAATCCAAAAATTTATAGGTGTTGGATATTACAACTTGTGGTGTTGGGATTTTTAGGGAGACTCTACAATTTCTAAAATATGTGGAGCCACACACTTTCCATTGGTAATAGTATCCTTAGCTTGGCTTCGAATTTTCCAACCATCTAGTTTAAAATAGAAGCTAACAGGTGGATTGTACGTTAACATTGTAATTTCATGGTGCATTATACTCAAGGGCCAATCATCCTCCATTTGCAACACTTGGGGCTCGCGTCCCTCACAAATGATAGTAACATCCACAGCTGCACTTTCATGCATGTCTTGATCAAGGCACAACCATTTACCCTTGAGCATCCTCCATCTACGATACTTGAACACTAGGCATAAAGTTTGTCGTGCGACAAAGTACCTATAATTGGAAATGAAAGTTGGCTGATTCATCCCAAAGTAAGATAATAGTCAAGTAAGGCAGAAATTTTTTACCTGAAAGCCATGTCCCTTGTTGTGACTTGACACTCCATTGTGTCTGGACTGTGAATTATTTTTTATGTCCAAGTTTTGCCTAGAATCCTTGTTACATAATCCTTTGATGTATTTTTTATGACATACGTGCTTTTGGTACATCTCAAACCCTTACATTCCTTGAACATGTGTGCAAAAATTGCAATCGGTATGAACCAGTTTAGATGTACATTCTTTGAGCCGGTGCTTGGCTTCATAGAATTCAATATGTCTGCTAAAATTTTTGTACTACACATGTGCAAAATGTCGCTACTACACAATGGCCATTCTATGCTATTGAGATTCGATATATGCATAGACTCAAGGGTTCCATATTCTCGCATCCCCTTGGGCAATACGTACTTGGAGTCATATCAAAAAACAAGGTCCTCTGCGAGTTGCTTAGTTGTACGCTCCTCAAAGAGAAATCTACCAATTTCGAGGTGGTAACACTTAAAAGAACCAGTGAAACTCTCAACATTTTACCACGTACAGCAGTCCGAAGAGTATACTTCTATAAATATGAGACAAGTTGTTACATACGTATCATGAAATCTCTCATTCTCAATGAGTTGCAAATACTTACTGTTTGCAATGTTTCGTTGAAAGGGCATAGTGGGCGCAATATGTATTTGTTTTTGCATGAATACATGTTGTACAAACGCCTGTGTTACAAGGTGAGAATCAACATTCCTTTGTTTGAAACCTAAAATTTTACCCTTCCAGTGCTTTGATACATCTGCAATTGCAGATGCTTTCACCCTGAAAGCTCCCTTCATACTTGGACGCATATGTACCCAAGAGGAGCAATGATATGTATCAGTGATCCAATTCCCTTCTTCATCTTTTCTGTTACGTACTTCTATCGAGAGAATGCTTGTTCTTCTCTCAGGCATTATAACCTATGCATTAGATGTAAAGAAGTATGTATTAACCCCTAAATAATAAGCATTTTAAGTCTGTCCAGTAATCACCAATATGGCATACAAATCAATATGAAATTAGGAGATGTTTACACTTTTGTAAACAGACATAAACATCGATATCGAAACACATGTGGATATACACATCAACACAAAGTATAGATTTAATTTCAAGACATCACTTTAATCATACCATTAACATGAAATATAATGAAAAGAATAGCACAAGAATACTCAACGAATTTCACCAAAATAAATTTTATTATAATGAAGAGGAGTCTGATTTGACTCAATACATTGTATGAAATGTGGGTATTATAGAGTACTTGTTATAAGGATAGTAGCCACATGGCATGCAGATCTTAATAGGCACATTGGATTGACACCTGAGATATTATAAGACTCAACACATTGTGTGTTATATGGATGATATGATACAAGAGTTTCATGGATCATTGCCAATTGGCATGGAGATCCAAATGGACATAGGACCAATAAAGTAGAGGATTTTTGAACCATCAACTTCCAGCAGATCCATATCATCCAACACAAAGAAATCACTCACCATATCAAAATAGTTGATCGAGAATGATATGCTTCACCTAAACCTTGTACAATACCTACATGTACAAAAAAACACTTGTATGAATCCCTTTTAACAAAAATACTTGCATGAATCCCTTTTAGCAAAAAATATCTAGATAACTGCATGAATAGAAGCAATACAAAACAAGGCCAATTTACCTATAAGCTGATCTGCTGAAGATAAGATTGAATCATTGCTAATCAAAACCCATTGCAAATGATGGACATAATAAAACATCAATCCCATCAAACATAAAAGTCACTAATTAAATGAATAAATTTTGGCACCACAAAATATGGTAGATTTACTTATAAATTGAGTTACAGAATCTCTGCTCTACCTTGTGTTAAGTGCTGCAACAACAATTGATCCTTAAGTTAGAACTAGCATAAAACACTATTGTAAAGATAGTAGAAAAGGGATAATGCAAAGAGGAAGAAAGAGAGAGTGTGTGAGTACGTAGGAGAGAGAAAGAAATGAGCACCTATCCAATCTTGCCCAAATTGATCTCTGCAAAAGACAATTTTGCAAGAGTTAGTATTTACATGAAGGTATATTGAAAAAACAGTAGAAAAGAGGAAACATAGAGAGAGAAAGAGAGAGGGAGAGAGAGATAAGCACTTATGCAATGTCACCCAAAATGATCTCTGCAATAAAACAACAACAAGGGTTAGAACTAACATTGTGTTGTATTGAAAAGATACCAGCAAAAAAAAAACCAAACAGAGAGAAAGATTAACACCTTTGCCTCTTGCTCCAAATAAACTCTGCAAGAAAACAATAATTAGAACCAACATCAAATTCTATTGAAAACACAACATAAAAGAGAAACAACACATAGAGAGAGGGGGGAAAGAAAGGAGAGAGGGATGAGCACCTCTGTCTCCTACCCCAAACAACCTCTGTAATAAAACAACAACAACAGTAAGAAACAACATCAAACCCTATTAAAAAAATAACAAACAAGAGAAAATGCAAAGAGAGATGGGCACCTGTTTTGCCCAAAATCTAGAGCTGCATGGAGAAGAAAGTACAGAGGTAAGCAGAACTCCAAACCCTAATTACTCTTAGCAGGGAGCTTCAATGGAGATGAAATTCACGAGTATAGAGAAGAGAGGGAAAGTGGTTTGTTGCTCAACTTTTGGGCCAAACTGATTTTGTGAGAGGGAAAAAAACCGAAATTGAAAACTCTCCAAAAAAAGTGGAAAAATACGAGGTGAGATAAACTCAAATTTTGTCTACTATTCATTCTTCCTTTTATTAATCCCCCGCTACCCCTTTTTTTAATAGAAAACCCAAGATTTGGAGGGAGAAGATTCACCCTCCATGGATGTCAATATCTAGCCTTCCTAGACAATCTAAAAGGCCCATATCTTAAACTATATTATTTTTAAGGGACCATTTGTGAGTTCATTTTTTTCCTAATGCATGTCACACACTATTGATATGCATGATGATGAGTGGGCCAAAACAATGCATGAGCCATGCTTATCTTCAAGCTTCATACATAATGGGCATATCATACATGTTTGCCTTAGAACGAAGGCAAGGTCAGTGGGAGTTAGTGCACGATGATGTATGACCATATGCTGCTCGGGTTGCAAGCCAACTGTGTGCACATACACATAATACATATGTTTGTAGGCAAGAAATGCCTTTTGAATAGATTCTCTTTTCCGAAAATTAAGACAATTGCATGTAGGCTCTCGTTTGATGTACACATCATAATGACTCTTCATCAAGTCTCAAAATATTGAATGCGGCCTCTCAAGTTGCATTATTTGCTCTAAGAAAGTCACAACCATGCGAGTAGTTGCCTCTATTCTCTTTTGTGCATCTTTGGAAATTCCATGTCTCCACGTTATTCCTCCTGCTGCTTGAACCTACTCTGCAAAAGTAGGAGGTTTTCTCTTCTCGTTCCTTGGTGGTCTTGCAAAGCAGGCACATCTTGTTTTAGGCTACTACACTCTTTCTTTGACATATTTATTCCTATATGAACTGGACACATAGATGGAACAATTGGTGATACTATCACTTGTTACTACACAGCATTTGTATGCTTGATGGCATGATTGTAGATCCGTATCCATTGTGCTTTACAACAGATTGGGAAGCCACAAACATCATATGTGGATGGGATGAGCCCTCAAAAACTACTTTAGTCTTCAAAGGTTTCCTTTCATGGAGGGGGCAAAAAAGTTTACATGAACCCCAATTGGTCCAATCCATATCTATTCGTATAAATTAGTAGTTTTCGTGGTGATTCAAGGATATAGACACATGGCTATTGTGCCTACACAAAAAAGGAGACTTGATCTTCTCAAATAATTGGGTGCATCTTTCATGGTTGTCCAAGCACAAAGGCAATATCAATGGGTGTGAGTAGCTGATGAATGACCATGTGCTCCTTTGGTTGGATACCAAAAATGTGCACATATACATAATACAAGAATGTGCTCCTTTGGCTGGAGACCAAGAATTTGCACATACACATAATACAAGTGTTTATACGCAATGAATGACTTTTTTGCACACTCTCCTTTCTAGAAATTGAGATAAGTGTAGTTAGGCCCTTCTTTAATGTGGACATCATATGTTCTCTTTGTGTGTATCCAAAACACTACATGTTGCTTTTTTACTTTTATAACATCCTCTAAGGATGTCACAGCTATGTTGCTAGTTGCCTCTACTCTTTTCTATGCTTCTTTTGAAATCCCATGCCTCTACTTGTGCTTATTGCTGTTGCCGCTATCGAAGCATTTGGGGTCGAAAGTCCACCGTGGGAGTAAGAGACAACAGGGTGAAGGGAGATTCAAGGAGAGGAGTAGATGGAAGAGAAGGGGTTGAAAGAAATATAAGATGTAGAAGAATACTCATAGAAGCCTGCCAGTTATTTCTGCATTATGAGAAGACAAATCTCTTGTAGAAAAACATCCATAAAACAATATCTTCCTCTATGGTGCTTAAACTACCAATCTGATGCTTCCATTGGCTCTCAAAGGGGGGGTAAAGTACTAGGACACCTGACCTGAAGATCACTCCTTCTTCATCTCCCACTTTGGAGTGTTGTTCACTACCTTGAAAACAATGATTGTGCGTTGCGCGATTTTTCCAATCCTTATTTTTACATAAAATCCTCCCAAAATGGCTAAAAGCTATATGCTTTCTTTTACATGTCATCTTATTTTAGAACTTGTCTATAGTTTTTGGATTTTTACAAGAGATAATATCTAAAATGTCATAATTTGGCTAAACTTGTCCAAAAATCTAATATTTTTGAACCATCCACACTAGGGGCACTAACATTAATGGCATTGGATCTCTAGATTAATAAGAAAGCCATACTCTAGAGTTTCTTGTGACTGCGTAGCGTACGACATCCACCCCCTCCTTGTTACAATATAGGCATAGGAATTCACCCTAAGCAAGGGTATATAAGGGCAGATGGATGTGAATGGCCTTAAGGGACAGGGGAAACCCTGACCCTAGCGTGGTAGAGGCTATATAAATAGCACTATCAAGTGTGAGATAGAGTGTACCCAAGTTGTACTTTGACCCAACCTAGTAAGCAAGATTTTGTTCTTGTACTTTGAGATCTAATCTCCCTCTTGTGCACATTCTTCTTGCTCGAAATCTAATTTTTCACATTGTATTAGAGCCTCCTCTGATCCTTTCAGCTTCTTCTAACCTCAGCCTCACTAAGTGTACAAGAAAAGCTTCATTGTCTCATCTTGGACCTTCAACTCCATAGCTAGCTTGACCCCCTGACCTTGGAGGACTTGGAGAAGCCAAAGGAGAGCATTTTGGCCCCTTAATTCAACTGAGGACTTCTTCCCCAACATCAGACGCTTCATCATGGCACATTAAATGCACGGACTAGTCGACATGGAGGGTAGCATTGCTCAGTTTCAAAAAACGACACAGTTTTGGGTAGTGTGAAGTTCCAAGGCATGGAGTGGTCTGCAAAGTGGTGCAATCTTCCTGGCCACCATAGGGTTTTCAAAGCCCTCCTAGTGGGCTATCTCCCTCTAAGAGATTTTGGTGAAATTCTTCTTGTGGTGGTTGCAATCAATCAAACCCTAACTGTCTATTTCTTGGCAACCATAGCCAAGAGGCTTCAAGCTTTTTTCCTTCTTCAAAATTTTCAATGTCTGAGCACTAATAATGATTCTAATCACTGATTGGTCTTCTCCAAAGTTAGTTGAAGATTTTAAAGCTCCATTTCAAAGTTCTTACCCTTGGTGGATCTCTTTAATTCATCAAACAATCCACATCTTACATCTCAAATGGCATAAACCTTGACATGAGTGCTTGTAAGTACTAATGTTGCATTTTACAATCATGTTGCTAGCTGGATATTGACTCAATCTGGTATTTTATCATGAAATTAAATCCATCAAAGTGCTTTATAACATTTATCCCTTCTTGCTTGGTTGTCAGGCTAGGTGTACAACTATAAACACATAGACCATATCTCAATATTAGTTTGTTGGTACATCAGAGGTATGAGAGTTATTGCACTCTCCTTTGATTCATCCAAGAGCATAGAGTTGATCGATAAGCCTGCTCCACCAAGAACTCCTCTAATAGGCCACATTATCGGGAATCACCTAAAGTCCAGTCAAAGCTCACCTCGTTGAAACCTAGAAAAAGAGTAAAGCCTAAATCAAGAGTTGTATGAAGAATAGGACCTCCTAAATCCTATCTTGAGATATTGCATATGTATGATTTCCAATAATTTTCAACTCTAAAACTTTAAAACTTGGCTATCAATTCTGCTATTCAATTGTACTTGGCCACCTGTAAAGGACTAGACATTGCCATTGCTTAAAGTGATTGGTAAGACCTTCCTATAATAGCCATGGCCTATGCAGATGTAAATCCTCAAATTCACAAGTTCAATGGAAAAGACTTCCATCCTTGGAAAGTCTTGGTAAAATACAAAATGTTGGAAAGAGGCTATTGACCCTTCATAAAAGGGACCAAAGCAATTGACCCATCCAATCCCCTTGATGTAGAAGATGATGAACGGGCTCAGGCCACCATCATGCTTCATTTAGATGAATCTTTAATTCATCATATTGACCAACTATCCACTACCAAGGAAAAGTGGGATGAGATTGAAAGGCTCTATGGTGCTATAGGGAAAAACTCCAAGATATTTCTCAAGATTGAGTTTTTCAACTTGGAATACAAACAGGGAGAAGATCTAAGCAAGTTTATTTCACATATGAAGGGGCTTATGGCAAAGCTTGCATCCATTCAAGCACTTATCCATGATGAATTTGCCATTGCCATCTTACTAAAGTCTATGAAGAAGGTTTTTCCAACCCTTGTGACTACCCTAACTAATATCCTGAACCCAACCTTGGCAAGTACCATCCAGTCTTGCCTAGATGAAGAGAAGAGAAACCATACTGAAGGAATGTCAGCAGTCACTTCCGCTGAGCAAGTGTTAGTCCATACCACTTTTACTAAGTGCTCCTTATGCCACAAAAAAGGGCATATTGTAAGCAATTGCTGGAAGAAATACCCTAACAAAATGAAGTGCAACAAATGCAAAAGGACCGCACATATTACCAATAAGTGTCCCAGTGTTCCACCAATATCTAAGGAATTGGATACCAACTTTGCCTCCCAATCCACAGATGACTGCCTCTTTTGAGTCTTGTAACATCCTCTACCTATGAATATCCTTGTTGCCTAATTTATAAAGGCATCCCATTTTATTAAGGGGGGGAACTTTAACATGTCTTATGATGCAATGCCATCCTGGAAATGGGGGGGTGTTACAATATAGGCATGGGAATTCACCCTAAACAAGGATCTATGAGGGTAGATGGATGTGAATGGCCTTAAGAGGTAGGGAAAACCCTAACCCTAGCTTGGCAGAGGCTATATAAACAACCTATGGGTCACTATCAAGTGTGAGATAGAGTGTCCCCAAGTTGTACTTTGACCAACTTAGTAATCAAGATTTTGTTCTTGTACTTTGAGCTCTCATTTCCCTCTTGTGCACATTCTTCTTGTTGCAACTTCGATATTCCACACTCCTAGCTTGCACATCCTCTGGCATGTGCCAAAGCCTTATGGATCTGTAGTGTCAGAAGAAGTATCTTGTGCCATGTCAATGTCTTCATCTTCTACCTCTTCTTCTTCCATATTCTCATGTTCATGCTCAGTATCCACCAACTTGTTCAACTCATATGCTAAAGACTCCCTACATTTAAAGAGCTTGATATGACTGGAATCCTTAGAACTCTCCCATCCATCTCATTTAATGCATAGATGGCATTATAAAAAACAAACCTTACCGCATATGGACCAAACCACCACTTTGCCATCTTCCAACTAGCACTATGCTGATTTTCCAAGCTGCTATCATAAACCAACACCCAGTCCCCTTCTTGTATAGCTTGTGGTCGAAGTCTGTGTCACTTGTCAAACCTCTTCTTGTTCTTGATCCTTGCATTCTTCCACTTTTTCATGGTTGTCTCAATGTCTCCATGCCTTCTTTCTAACTATCTAATGAGTAGGACCAACAACTCATCTCTATTCAAACCCTCTTCCCATGGTAGAACACTCCAACTAGCAATAGTCTCCTCAATAGGCATGATTGGTTTTTGTCCATATATTAATTTAGCAGGCATATACCCTATAATTGCACTATGAGTGGTCCTATCAGCCCACAAAGCAAAAGGTAACATTCTTGGTCACTCTTCATCCTACCATTGCATGACTTTGCTAATGCCTTAATGATAGGCTGATGGCCTCTTTCACTTTTGCCATTTGCTTCAAGATTATAGGCTGAAGTTAAAGCCACCTTGATACCCAATCATAAAAAGAAGTCACAAGCCTCATATGCATCCAATTCTCCTCTATATGCAACCACTTTACCAACAGAGCCATACCTGTAAAAAACTTCTTTCAATAAGAATATGCAAACTCCCTGAGTAGTCTTTGTACTAAGAGCTTGAGCTTCCACTTGATTTTTCAAGTCTTCTTGTGAAAGCACAAGATATCTCATATTTCATAAACCTATAGGCATAGTAACCAAATAAACTACCCATTTGTAATGCATAAACAATGGATAGGTCGGTTGCAACCCATCTCTATGCTTTATCATGGAATACATATGACAGACACTGCATGATTCCACATAATGCTCCACATCTTTATGCATGCTTTGTGACCAACACTTTTCTTTGATTCTTGGCAAATGTTCCCCACACTCCTCTATGTCCAGCCCATAAGCTTTCATGAAACTCTTGCATCACTTATTGTTGAGAAGCCCTAACTCCCAGTACACGTACTAGAGGTCCTCTCTTTTTCTTTGCATGCTTCCATAAATATCTATCTTTCAAGAAAAACCCATAAGCTTTTCTTTTAATCCTCTTGAATTCAGCTTCAGACCGCTCAACCTTCTTTGTCATGAGGCTGAGATATTGGCCTATTTTTAGCCAATCATCCTCATACAGTTCTTCCAAAAATTGTGTTCTCACTAAAGCATAACATTGATGATGCTTTCTCCCTACTTCCCATCTCTTCTTCATGGTTGTAAGTTATTTTCTTATTGTTGAAATCCTTGTTACAATAGTTGTACCTGTAGTAATAGCATACTCATTCCCTACTGTCATAAAGTCATTTTTAGCACCTATCACATCATCCTCTTTATCTTTCATTAGCTCCTATTCATCTTCAAACCTTGCACATGAAAGCATGTCAGCCACGGGGTTTTCTCTATCTACAATATGCTAAAAATCAGGATTAAGTAACTTTATATCTGCAATCCACTGTAACATGGCAATATCAAGAGTTGAGAATTTTACTATCATGCCCAATAGAGGTAGACAATCAGTCTCTACCACTACATGAGCTCCATAAAATACTTCTTATCACACTTAAGGGCTGTCACTACACCCCAAAGCTCTCATTTGAATTGAGAATACTACCATTTCCATTCATCGAGGATTGCTCCAAACCAAATGGCATACCTATTCCCATTAGCATCATCCTGACCCACTGCCCAATCGATTGGGCTTCTACCCACGACGAGAATAATAGGCTGCCCATTCTCATAATTTGCTCTCTTTAAAGGTAAAATTTAATCAAAGAGACTATTCTTTTGGTTTTAAAATCAATGTAGCTTACTTTTCTCTATATTCTATCATCTTTGTGAGCCTCTCTATGAGCATGAAGAGACAATGCCATCATCTTTGGATCCATTGTGAAGGAGGTACCCTTTCATCTATTGATTGCATGCTTATTCACTTTGTTCTTTTTCTATCTACTACTATTTCTATACACACACACACACACACACACATAGAGGTGTTGTTAGTGAGATTTAACAAAGCAAAAGAGACAAGGGAGAGAGAGTGAGTCACTAAGTGAGTAATCTCACATTGACTTGAAGAAACAAGCCAAATAGTTCATTTTCATGCATGGAGCTTATGTGATTGAGGAGCATGGAGCTACAAAGAGGTGCATCATCAAAAATTAACAAGAGCTTTGAAGCTCATCAACAAATACCTTGATCACAACTTGTGAGTTTCCATTCTTTCCATCTACTTCCTTTTCATGTTAGGTTAGTGAGATGATTGAGACATTGATAGTTTGTAGTATGAGAGTCCAAAAAATTTGGTAGATCAAGAGTGCATGAATTGATATACATAAATGTATCTAAGTCCAACAAAACATAATTTAAAAGCTATATTTGGTCCCATTTTTGAGACTCAATAGATATTTGATTCTTCAAATATCATTTCCTTCCATAAGTGGACTATACAATGCATTAGTGAGATGGGATTCTCACTGAGATATGCATGCTAATGGAAACCTTGTGCAATGTAGAGCTAGAAGGATAGATTGGGAGGAAACTAATCTCGAAGTTATTGTAGAGTAGAATAGATTAAAATTATTTGTTGAAATCATCCTTTAGACTAATATTTATTCTTCCTTCCAAGAAAAATGCAAAATTCTAAAAATAGACTCATGTTTGAATAGGCTTGGCAAGAGGCATTGATTTCTTTTGTATTACAATGAAAGTGAGAAATCAATAATTCACAAATTTTTCGTTTTTTTAGCTAGAACTTCCTAATCTTTTCAATATAGATTCATGGAATACTATGGGCAAAACATTATTCTATGACTAGTGATGGCTTGACTACATACTCAAAAACTATGATGATTAGATGCATCGGTTGAGATCTTGTGTCAATTGAATCAAGTTCAAAAATTAATTAGATTCATTATTCTTTTGTATAATATTCTATGATGTTACTGATTTGTTCATACTTTTGTACAATCATATGTGTTGGATAGATTATCCATTGAACTAGTAGTGATGATTATGACTAGCTAGTCAATTTAGTAGTGGTTGTGACTAGCTAGTAATTTTTTACTTTACGTGTGAATATTGAAAAAAATTTTGGGCATAGCATGTCCAAAATGTACTATATTTTTGGATGGATTCATGCATGGGAAACACATGGTTTTCATCAGGTAGTTGTGACACTAATGTTCAAGCTTAATTAGTCTTCCAACCAACATTCACTACAAGGATGTGGAGGTATAGTGATGGCGGTTTCTGATGCAAAATAGCGGCGTCGCTATTAAATGTGACGCTAATAGCGACACAAATAGCGACAATACTCAGATGAAAAAAAAACGGGCTGAAACCCGAGCATGTTATTTTGCATGCATACATGAAAGAGAGAGTGAAAGGGAGAGGCAACATCTTGCATTTGAGAGGGAGAGGGAGAGAAAGAGGGAGAAAGAAAGCTTCTCACCACCACCACCACTGTTTGCGAAGAAGAGGAGGAGGTGTACGGAGGGCGAAGAGGAGCTGTCGTCGCGAAGAGGAGCCGCCAAACCCTTCTTCGAGCCTTTACGGTGAGTGCATTGTTCCTTCTTGCTTTGGTTTTGTGTTTTCTCTTTCTCTTTTACTTGCTTTTGTTAAAATTCATGTGTATTGAGGGAGGGAGATGAAATGAGAGAGAAAGAGAGGGAGACGGAGAGGGAGGGAGAGGAAATGAGAGAGGGATAGGAAGAGAGAAAAGGAAATGAGAGAGGGAGAGGAAGAGAGAAAAAACATTAAACATAATAGGGAAAAACATTAAACATAATAGGGAAAGGGAGAAAGAGAGGGAGAGGGAGGGAGAGGAAATGAGAGAGGGAGAGGAAGAGAGAAAAAACATTAAACATAATAGGGAAAGAGAGAAAGAGAGGGAGAGGGAGAGGGAGAGAGAGGAAAGAGAGATAAACATTAAACATAATAGGAAAAGAGAGAAAGAGAGGGAGAGGGTGAGGGAGGGAGAGGAAATGAGAGAGGGAGAGGAAGGAAAAAACATTAAACAGAATAGGGAAAGAGAGAAAGAGAGGGAGAGGGAGAGGGAGGGAGAGGAAATGAGAGAGGGAGAGGAGAGAGAAAAAACATTAAACATAATAGGGAAAGAGAGAAAGAGAGGGAGAGGGTGAGGGAGGGAGAAGAAATCAGAGAGGGAGAGGAAGAGAGAAAAGAAAATGAGAGAGGGAGAGGAAGAGAGAAAAGGATATGAGAGAGGGAGAGGAGAGAGAAAAAACATTAAACGTAATAGGGAAAGAGAGAAAGAGAGAAAGAGAGGAAGAGGGTGAGGGAGGGTGAGGAAATGAGAGAGGGAGGGAGAGGAAAGAGAGGGAAACATTAAACATAATAGGGAAAGAAAGAGAGAGAGGAGAGAGAAAAAATATTAAACATAATAGGAAAAGAGAGAAAGAGAGGGAGAGGGAGAGGGAGAGGGAGGGAGAGGAAAGAGAAGGAAACATTAAACATAATAGGGAAAGAGAGAGGAAGAGAAAGAGAGAAAAAACATTAAACATAATAGGGAAAGAGAGAAAGAGAGGGAGAGGGTGAGGGAGGGAGAGGAAATGAGAGAGGGAGAGGAAGGAAAAAACATTAAACATAATAGGGAAAGAGAGAAAGAGAGGGAGAGAGAGAGGGAGGGAGAGGAAATGAGACAGGGAGAGGAAGAGAGAAAAGGAACTGAGAGAGGGAGAGGAGAGAGAAAACATTAAACATAATAGGGAAAGAGAGAAAGAGAGGGTGAGGGTGAGGGAGGGAGAGGAAATGAGAGAGGGAGAGGAAGAGAGAAAAAAAAATGAGAGAGGGAGAGAAAAGGAAATGAGAGAGGGAGAGGAGAGAGAAAAAACATTAAACATAATAGAGAAAGAGAGAAAGAGAGGGTGAGGGTGAGGGTGAGGGTGAGAGAGGGAATGAGAGAGGGAGAGGAAGAGAGAAAAGGAAATGAGAGAGGGAGAGGAGATGGTTTTCTTTTGTTTTCTTGTTTATTGTTGTCTAGTTTTCTTATTTGTTGTTGTTGTTGTAGTAGTGGTAGTGATAGTAGTTTTTTTTAATTTTCTTGTTTGTTATTGTTGTTGTTGTATCAATGATTCATACTATTTCGAGAAGAATAGGAGACTATGGAGACATGTCCAAAGTGTGGTTCTCACAGGTATCAACAGGACTTGCAAGGGCAAACCATTCCTCAAAAAGTTCTTAGACACTTTTCGCTTATCCCCCACATAAACCACATGTTTCATACGTTTGGCATGGCGAGCTTGACAACGTGGCATATGCAGAATAGGTCCATAGATGGAGTTCAATGAATATCAGCAGATTCATGCGCATGGAGCCACATTGACTCTACCTTCCAAGGCTTTGCCCGAGAGCCAATGACCTTCCCAGGCTTTGCCCGAGAGCCAAGGAATATTTGGCTCAGTCTTGCAATGGATGGTGTGAACCCATTCGATCTGCGCTTAACTTCTTACAGTGTGTGGCCTATAGCCCTCGTCAACTACAATATCCCTCTATGGCTTTCTACAAAGAAAGGACATATCATCCTTAGCTTACTCGTCCCTGTCCGCTACAAAATAAAAAATATGGACGTGTATCTTCGTCCATTAGTCAATGAGCTTAAGATTTTGTGGGAGGAGGGGGTCATCGTGCAAGATATGAGCAAGCGCAATGGTCAACGGTCCGCCAATATTCGAGCCATTCTCATGTGGACGATGCATGACTTTCCGGGATTCGGAGAGTGCTCAGGTAAATAGGCTTTCGTTGTCGTTGGTAATATCTATCATAGCTCGTACAAGTTTGTATTCACAGGATAGAGGTGTTGGGACGGGTCTGGTTACCTCAGGTTATCATGCATATCCATTGTGCAAGCTACAACTAGACTCCTGAAGGTCATGAACCATGAAGAAGATGATATATCAAGGACACACCACTTTCTTGCCAGAGGGTCATGGACTCAAGGAAGGTTTTCTTGGACAACCTCCAACACGTATGAATGCCCAAAGCTGGTACAAGCTGAAAATGGTCCATGCAAAGTCACATCCAAATGGAATGCGATAGTTCTCAGTTTTCTACGAGTTGCCATATTGGACCCACTTACAGATCAACCACTTGTTGGATCCCATTCATATTTTCAAGAACGTGGGCAACTTGCTATGGAACCACATCACAGGAAAGAGAGACACTATAGGGGCACAAATGGATTTGAAGGAGGTAGGCAAGATGGAGGCGCTTTGGCCACAGTCGAGTGCTGATGGTCGCATGCAGCTACCTTGCGCTCCTTGGGTTTTGTCCACTAAAGAAGAGCGCATTGTGAAGCAAATAGTCAAGTCTATCTACACTCCGATGGGTATGATGCATTCTCTCAGGTCTGCATTTTCTAAAGACAACCAATTATCAGAGCTAAAATCCCATGATTGGCATAAGATATGTCAAGTTTGTACTACGAATGGATTGTAAGTGGCCTGCGTATTTTGCTATTTGGAGTGTAGTGATTGTTCATAATACTTTCTCATTTGTGGCAGTTTGTACTACCGATCGCGATCACAAGATGCCTTACTCCAGAAATATGCAGGGCCATTTATAGGTTGTCGATTTTAGTGCAATGGATCTCACAAAAGGAGATTAAGACGTCCTCTATTGAATTCGCGAGGTGGGGAGCAGTGGAGATGGTCAGTCTCTTTGAGAAATATACCTACCTCTACCAGCATCATGCTGATAATACAAATCCACCTTCTTGTGCATCTTGTAGATGAAGTGGAGATTGCTGGACATGTCCATACGTGATAGATGTTCTTCTTGGAGCGCTTCATGAAAACCCTGAAAGGCTTTGTGCGATAACAAGCTCGACCCCAAAAGGTAGCATGGTTGAAGGTTGGTTGGTGTCTGAGGCGCTAGTGCATATTTCACAATGATTACCAATGGTGGATCTAGACAACAACATGCTATGGTCGCTTGAAGGACGATGATAGACTGATTGGAGATGTGGTGGTTGGAAATGGGGTAGAAAAAAGAATGGATGCTGTAATGGAGGAGAAAGTGAATCGCTTTTGTATGTTGCACCATGCCTCTATGGAGACGTGGCTTGCCAAGTACCACCAAGCTAGGCAAGTTCGAGAGGAAACTCAATCTAAATTTTGACGAAGTATGCGCCATCGACCGATTCGATATCCTGAGGGCATGGAGGAGATGCTACGGTTTATGTCAATGCGATGATTGCATGGAGCTTTAACCGCAGTGTCTCGCGAAGGGGTGGAGGTCTCAACCGAGGAGTGGAAATTCCTGAGGGGATGTAGTCCAAAGGTGATGACATATTTAGGATTTGTTGTATCTATATTTTATATGTGACAACTAATTGAGTGTTTCAATGTACAATACAAAATATATAGTGCATTGTGGTCATGCGGACGGCATTTTTACGTGGAGTGTATTGACAAAATGCACTCCACAACAGACTGTGGTATCATGGCAAGGTTCGAGCAAGAGAGCCGACGACAAGCAACGGATCCAAACACGGTTATAGATGAGATGGAGTATTTTGGGAACTTACAAAGTATTGTTACAGTGGATTATCGTAGCTTCTCCATGATACTATTTGATGTGCAGTGGTTCAAAGTGGTACTTGAAGGAGTTGGAGCAATAGTTCGATGAGGTCCATCTGGATTTCTCGAAATAGATTCTGAAAAAAAATGGACAGATTTGCGCGACACCTTTGTGTTGCCGGCCCATTGTAAACAGGTGTATGAACTCATTTATTTGTTAATTGTACTACGACATAGTACATGTCACAATAGTTAAATCTCTCTTGTACGTGTTTGTGAACGGGTAATCTTCTATCCAAACCCCCGACAACCTCGATGGTGGTATGTTATACCTTCAGCTCCCCGAAGTGCGAGAGTATATAATCAAAGCGATGTTCCGAGCATAGATGAGGACAATATGAAAATAGAGGGGTCGATATTGCAAGGGGTGGAGGCCACCAAAATCTTGGAGCATGTAGAGGAGCCAGCATCGGGTAACAATGATGGAAATACAGGAGTCCAAGAATTCTTTGAGAACGAGGTGGACTCATCCTTTTGTGGTGACATGTCTATTGACCTTCCAAGTTGTGTCAAGAGATTGACATGGGACCATACGATACTTCATAGTTGGAGCATCCACTTAATCAATTCGTTGACTAATCGCTTATAAGGATACATAAGATATACATTTTAAGTAAGATCATTTTTTTAAGATTTATATTACCGTGCTTTGTATAATTTAAATTCATTATGCTAACATCATTTTTTGTATATGCAGGTGACCTTTGTGGATACTTAGATCATCACGGTGAGTCGAGAGATGAGCGATGAGGAGTTGTAGGATATCTTCACGCGCATGTCTCCAGATCAGATGGTGAGATTCAGAGACATGGCGGACCAGGAGTTGTCTCGGACATCGTCAGCTGCTCTATTAGATCTACTTCAGAGCAACTAGATGTTTCAGCTTCGAGCAGATGAGGTTGATGCTCTAGACTTAGGCCAGAGGGAGGGCGTGCTTCAGGGTCAGGGGGATGCTACAGAGATACGGAAGCATCCCTATCCAGAGGGAGGGGATGCTTCAGGGTCAGGGGGATGCTTCAGGGTCGGCTCGGGATACAAGTACTACTCCTCGCTCTCGTGGCAGTTCTAGAGAGAGTGGCTTAGGTGATTGTTGTGGAGGCACAAATGCAGTGTCTTCGTCTCATCGTTCTGCTCGAGTTGCGTCACCTCCACGATTTATCATACCTGTGGAGACGTCTACTCTAGTTAATCTGGATTTTGCTCCAGTCGTCCGCAGGTGGCAGCCCTATGGGTGCTACATCGATAGATACTACCCCAGTTGGTATACTAAATGTACAGGGGTCTCTTGGATATGCCCAGGAGCGTGGTCATAGGTGGGAGAGAACCCATCTTAGGCATACCCCAGAGGGGTATGCCTATCTTGTAGATGATAGGTCAGGAGCCATCATCATGAATGATGAGGGGAGGAGGGTGATGGCTCGCATGAGAGAGTTGTGCTAACAAGTTTTTCGACACAACCTCTTGGATCATTGGAAAAACATACCAGAGGGGAGCAAGGACTATATAGTAGCATCCTTGCATGAGGAGTTTCCGGTTCCAGCCACAATAGATAGGTTTTCTATGGGTTGGATGATGGAGTGCATGCATGCATATATGTCACACAGACGATCAAACGCACGCAAGGCACTCAAGAGTGGGGCTGCAAAGCTCGAGTGGCTAGACATGAACGATTGACACCGACTGAGGGAGGAGGCTACTGATTCTCCAGGACGTTGGAATCAGCAGTGCGAGGTGGCAAGGGCACGACTAGAGGCCAGAGTGGTCCATCATCTTGGGAGTAGCAGCCACAGGACGTATTTGGAGGACTTTGTAAGTTTTTCTTTTGTTTTGCTTGCTTATTTTTTTGCAATATCCTTTGTATTGACAATCATATTTCTAATAGTTAGTATTTTGTTTCCTTTGCAGCACTCCATTACAAATCGCGATCCGATCAGCCTTGAGACTCGATATGCAGAGAGGCACGGTTTCGCTGCATTGATCGACCGATTGTATAGATGCGACGGCCCTGTAAGTCACTCATCTTTCTTGTCCATAGTTACCATGTTTAATTAGAATGCATTATTGTATGGTGGACTGATGTGTAGTTGTTTCTTTTTTTATAGACTCCATTCGATGCTCCTTTGCAGTGGGACGAGCTTTCGGATGGTGAGGATGTATAGCTTGCCCTTGGATCCCTGGAGCTCACATACCTTTCTTTTTTGGTCACCTGATCTGTGTAGGCATTTTCGATGTAGTAGTGATATCTTGCCATGATTGTACCAATAACTTTCATTATGCGATCATGTATTTATTTCATGTATCAGTGTTATGATTTAAGTACACTTTTTCTTTATTTACACGAGCATTGTACACAGTGCAGAAACTATTTTGTATGGCCCAAATAAAGCACATAGTGCTATATGTGGCAGGGCAGCTTGTTGCTCTGCCACAAAATTTTTTTTCCCTGTTACCATTGCTATTAGCATCGCAAATTTATATGCACGCATCGTTATTATCGTCGCAAAGCATCATTATCAGCGTCATTATTTGTGTCGATATCAGCGTTGCAAATACGCTAATATCGACTATTCTATGGCGTTGCCAATAACAACGTTTTTTGCGATGACGGGGGCAATTTTCTTTATTTACATTTTTTTCACTTTTAACATCGGTATAAGTTCTATATCTTGTAGTGATTGCCAATATAGTATGTCCTTCAAAGAGCCATATTTATTAAGGATTTGTGTAATCACATTTTCCTATTCATTAGAAATAATATGTTCAATCTAATTGGATTTTGGCCAATAGAAATTGAAAAATCTTTTGAAAGCTCTATGGGATCCTCAATGAGCTAGTTGAAACTGTGCATCTATATTTTATATTTTCAAGTTAAAAATAGAACATTTTCTCATAGATGACCATACTCAAGTACTATGAGCAATGAGTAGAGTAAGCAACCTAGTTTAGGTCATAGATTCAATCTTTTGATGCATTGGGATGTGTTAATAGCCAAAAATCTAAGTGATGTGAGTTTTTTGCTAAAGGTTTTGAAGTTTTCTTGAGTTTTTTATTTTTCATCTCTAGTCACCTACCTTCGGGTGCAACCTACAACATTAGCACTATATAAGGAGAACCTCTCAAACATCGCATGTGGAGAAAGGCCCTAATGTACGAGTAACACTCTGAGGTGTCCGCCAATCTCAATCCAAGGTGCATTTTTTTGTAGTCCATTAGTAGGTTTTCCAAAATGACGTCGACGGGCGCTCCCTTGGAGTATCACGGGATTTGTCACTTAGGAGCTACTAAGTCTACATTGCAAACAACGGAAGAGTCCTAACAGAACCCACCAGGATCGACTTGAATTTTTGGGTTCCTAAAATGAGACAAGTCTCCTAATAGCCAGCTAGCATCAGTAATTTCCAGTTCCCACTTCTTATAGGATTACTCAAATTGAAGCGGACTTGCCATTGCACTTAGTTCAAAGAGAATAGGAGATGGAGGGGAGTGCAGTACGCCAACCCTCTTGCCCATAAGGTGAAATCCCATTCTGACCCCCTAAAACAATGCAAGTCGATTCTACCTAACAACTTGTTGCTCAATTTATCATCTTCCTATTTCTATCACCAATTTAGAAAAGCTCCTAGCTAACCGGGAGCACCCTACCCGTCGGGGGTCACGCCTACCTGGTTTCCTTTGATAACGGTATCATCTTTAGTTTTTTAGTTACCTACAACACATTTATTGAAACATATACAACCGGCTTCCTTAATTATTTTGTTAAATCATAGGTTCCTTCATGTAATTTATTTCACACGGACATACATACAATTCAAAAAAATATTGGATAAAACCAATTTCCTTTATTATATTGAAAGTTTATCACAATTTTCATCTTTTCAATCCTACGAAAGATATATAGAATTTCACGAGTGGTTTTTATCCACAAAGATTCCTCCCTTGTAGCTAGTATTAGGGTTCCAGGATCCCATCTTCCGTGGTGAAGGGGCTCCGGAGGTTCTGGGAGTAATGCAGAACTTACGACCAAAGCTCCCCCTTGGCACCCACATTTCCTACTCCTCGAGACTATTCATATGGACAGACTTTCAGCTACGGAGCTTGTCTTAGCCTCTCAAAGCGATAATCATGACCCCCTTCGAGTACGATCTCATAGCTAGCTTGGGGGTAGCCTAGTGCGATCTTTCCTTTTATCTTGTTTATCAATGTTTTTAATCATAGATCTAGATTCTAGCAAACACAAACAATCCTTTAAAATAATAATAATCACACCATCGTGTAATTCATAGCTTCACATAGGCAAGGTAGATCCTTAACCCAAGGTAACCTTACATTCTAATGAGGGTTCTTCTTCCCATAAAGAAGTGCTAAGTAAAATATTTCAATGTTGTTAAGCAAGACACGAATTTCCCATTTAGGGATAACTTACCCAACATAAGTGAATTTTCTTTAGTTGGTACTTAGAAAAATATTGCAACAATAATTTAACGTGATGATTTACAAGATTCTTTGAATACACTTTCACTTTTTTAGTGATAATCAACTCCTAACCATTGTCACGTTTTGCAATAAATATATCGAGCTATTTTACTAATCTCAAGTGCGCTTAATGTCCTTTACTCATTTCGTGCAATAACCTCCTGTAACTATTTCCATCATGATTCTACGAATTATGATCTCGATTAATCTATCTACAAATCATAGGTAGTAGTTAACCATTTGTGCATGTATTAATATAATCTCTAGGTAAAACTAACATCTCATGTAAGTGTAAATGAAAAAGCTAATGCTTTATGTACTTAGTTTCGGAAATAATCTTGTTATTTTATGTGGCGATATGAAAATAATAGCCTATTTATGAGTTGTGAATAACCTGGTTTGGCATTATGTCATTGGGAATTTCGTTTTTGCTTGCACTTGCATTCGCTATACCCGATGTTTCATTGGTAGTGGCATTTCTGGCAACCTCATGCATTCCCATATCTTTGGCAATACCCATTCTTTGACCGGTTCTAGTGGATTTCATGGTCTTTTCACCTCGTTGCTTAGGAGCCATCATTCACAAGCGGGTTCGAGAGATAGAGAAAGTGGAATGAATTCGGGATGGGAAAGCATGAGAGTAGCTTGTCGAGTTAAAGACCGAGACAGAGGGAGATTGAGCTAATTCGTTTCCTCTCTAACCCCCTCTCTAATTCCGTCTCTCGTAGCCTTTGAGGATCTTCTTCCCTCTCTTTCTCTTTCTAATTCTCCCCCTCTCTAGCTCCCTCTTATCACAGTCTCTCAGGGGGGAGAAGATATTCTTCTAATTCCCTCTCTTTTCCTCCCTCTTGCTCTATACTCTTGAGAAGGGCCTCTTCCTCTTGCTTGAACCTCTCTTAACTGCTTCCCATGCCTCTTATTTATAGCTAAATTAGAGAAGAAGGGTTGTGGCTAAGAAGAAGAGCTATTTATGGATGGGATCTTGGCAAAATCAGCAATCTGAAGCTTGCAAAATGCAATCTCATGCTCAAATCACAAATTTGATGGTTTTGTTGGCATTGAAAAGGGGGGTAAAACCTCAAGACACCTATTTAGAAATCTTCTAGATCACTCCTCCCCATTTGGAGTGTTGTTTGCTGCTTGTAAATTGCGATCCTGACGCGCATGATTTTGCCAATCCTTATTTTTGCATTAAATCTCCAAAACTGGCTGAAAAGGCCACTTGCTTTTTTTTACATGATACCCTATTCTAGAAGTTTCCATACCTTTTTAGGATATTTATAATAAGTTATATCCAAAATATAAAAAATATATTAGCTTTTATCTAAAAATCTAAAATTTTTGGACCATCCATACTATATACACTAACACTAATGACTAATACGACTCATAACTCTCATTCACGTGGTAACTTCCGTGACAGGTGGCTACAGTGATGTGGTTATGATCCTCATATTTTCTCTTTTTTGCTCGAGATCTTCTCTATTTAATGTTTTTAGAGATCTTCAAGTCCATTTTGCGAGAATTTAAGAAGATTTTAAATCAAAGTTAGGGTATCACATCCTCTCTCCCTTAGAGGAATCAAGATGTCCTCATCTTGAATGAAACTAGTGATATTGGTTACATAGTGACTCATGGTCAATCCAAGTGGCATCCTCTTCAAGGTAGTCTTTCCACTAGATGAGATATTCTCTAAGGGTTTTATTCCTCAATTTTCTCTCCCTTATCTCAATTACTATGTCAAGTTGTAGCTCAAGCACTCCTTGGTTAGGTATTACAACTTGTTGATCATCAAGGATATGGTTAGGGTTAGCTACATATGCTTTCAATAAGCTAACATGAAATACATTGTGGATTTTTATATTCTCAGGGAGTTGTATCTTGTAAGCGCTTGGTCCTAAGCACTTCATAACCTTATAGGGTCCACAATATCTTGGACTTAGCTTCTTAAATTCTCCTAAAGATAAAGAACTCTTCTTTGGATGGACACAGACGAAGAGCATGTCTCCTTCTTTGAAGATTTGTTCTTGCCTTTTTAGATCAGCATATGCCTTTTGTTGGTCCTTATTAGCTTGAATATCTTGTTTGATAATCTTGATTTGATCATCCATTTCTTCTAACATTTTTCTCGAAGCTTCTACCCTTAGAGTAGGATCAGAAAAATTAAGTGGTATACGGCAATCTTAAGCATATAGTGCCTGAAATGGAGGCATCTGAATACTTCAATGATAGGAGGCATTATAAGCAAATTCCACTAAGGGTAGATACTGAATCTACCTTTTAGGTTTCTTACTGCAATATGCATGCAGAATATCATCAATCACATTATTAACTCATTATGTCTACCCACCAGTTTGTGGATGATAAGCAGTGCTGAAACAAAGTTGGGTTCCAATGGCTTCAAATAAACTCAAAAATGTGATGTGAAAAGAGAATCACAACACTGATGATTCTTTTAGGTAACCCATGTAACCTAAAAATCTATTTTACAAAAACTCATGCAATATCTGAAGCTTTGTAATTGGTTTTTGTTGGAATAAGATGAGTGACCTTCGTTAGTATATCTACTATTACCATTATTGAGTTATATCCTCCTTGCATAGAAGGTAACCCAACTACAAAGTCCATGCTAATAAAATCCGATTTCATCTTAGGAAAGTCAAGTGGCTGGAGTTTTCCTAATAACTTGACACATTCAGATTCTACCTTTTGGCAATTTAGACATTCAGTGGCACACTTAAGTACATCACCCTTGAGTTTTTGCCAGTAATAGCTTTTTCTGACAGCATTAAGAGTTTTTGAATACCCTGGGTTTCCTGAAAAAGCAGAGTCATGTGCTTCCCAAAGTATCATTCTCTTGAGAGTCTAACTTAAAGGAATGCATAGTCTCATTCTAAAATAAAGAAGTTCTTCATCTTCATCTATAGAGAATTCTTGATACTTAGTCTTGAATTTGGGATCTTGTTCCTTATTCTAAACTTCCCAAAACAATTGTTGATAGACTGGGTCGTTATTTTCTTCATCCTTAGTCAACTCGATGATAGGATTAGTTGGCATTGATACCATTGTAGCCAAAGTTTCAGCCCTAGATGGTTCTTCAACGATAAGAGCATTAAGGAAGGCTTTATGACTAAGGGCATCTGCTACTACTATATTTTCTTTACCAAGTCTTAACGTAATTTCAAAGTCATATTCCTTAGAATTTCCATCCACCATTGTTGCCTCATATTAAGATCAGGCTGAGTAAAAATCTACTTAAGACTTTTATGACTTGTGACTAAGGAAAACTTATTTCCAAGCAACTAATGTCTGAATCACAGCTAACAACTCTAGGTCATGAGTATCATACTCTTTTCATAGACTTTCAATTTTCTTGAAGAGTAAGCTATAGGATGACCTTCTTGCATTAGTATGCATCCCAATGCAAGAGAGCTAGCATATGTGACAACTTCAAATTTCTTGCTTAATTCAGGTAGCCTTAAGATAGGAGCAATTATCAAACTATGCTTTAGTTGCTCAAAGCTAGATTGTTTAATTGGCCTCCAGATAATGGCAATTTTGTTTTTGAGTAGCTCTATAAGAGTGCTGTAATTTGGGTATAGTTTCTGGTGAATATCTTATACCATCCTACTAGACCTAGAAAACTTCTCACTTCCTCGATAATGGTTAGGAGGTGGCCAATATTGAAAATCTTTGATCTTGGCACGATCTATCTATATACCTTTAGCAGAAACTATGAATCCCAAGTACTCAATATTTCTTTTAAAGAAGGCACACTTCTTCTTCTTGGCATACAATTTGTGTGTTCTCATTGTCTCCAGGAGAATGCAAAGATGTGGTTCATGTTCTTCTTCCTCCTTAGAAAAATTTAGGACATCATCAAAGAATACAAGAAAAAAATCATTGGGATGAGGCTTGAAAATGTCCTATATTAACTTGTTGAAGGTAGTTGGGGCATTTGTCGATCCAAATGACATCATGATAAATTCAAAATGACTGTATCTTGTGTTGAAGGTGGTTTTAGGAATATCTTCATCCTTGATTCTTATTTGATAATATCCTGACCAAAGATTGATCTTAGAAAAGATCCTTGCTACTTGTAGATGATCAAGAAGCTCGTCTATCCTCGAGATCAGGTGCTTATTCTTCATTATTACCTGGTTTAGCCCTTGGTAGTTGATACAAAGACAAAGATTTCCATCTTTCTTCTTTTGGAATAATATTGGGGCTCCCCATGGTAAACTACTTGGCCAAATATACCCTTGTTCTAATAGTTGTTTGAGTTGATATTTTAGTTTGATGGCTTGAGGAATAGACATTTTGTAATGCCTTTTTGCCACTAGGGAGCCTCCTAGAACAAGTTTGATCTCGTGATCAACTTCTCTTTCCAGAGGTAACTCAGTTAGCTCTTTAGAGAATACATTGGCATATTCTTTTAATCAGGATGGTTCTTCTTCTGTCTGACCATCTTGATTTACCTTGTTAAGATTGATCAAGTAAACTGGTAATCCTTTCTTTAGGCCTATCACAATTCAAGAAGCTTTTGCTCATTGAACTTTAGGTTTCCCTATTTCACCTTGTGTAGTTGCTATTTCACCATTCAAATCCTGAAATGTGACTTGACCTTTTCCATAATGGATATGAGCATAATTGGGAATCAGTCAATCCATTCCTAGTAAACATCCATAAGCTCCTAAATTCATTACTCTGAATCTCATACTTGAAAGGTTTCCTCCTAGGTTAAACTCTACCTTGGTAGTTCATTGTGTAGAAAGTACTTCCTTTCCATTTGCTAATCCCAAAAGTAGTTTTGATGCATTTACTATATCTATTCCTAACTTCTTAACAACTTAGGAGAAATAAATGAGTGTGTACTTCCACAGTCAATCAAAACTTTAAATGGTTTACCTCGGTGATTAGCTGGTATCTGTATTATCGAATATTGACGATTTGGACCCTTCTTGTAGAATGCACCACGAACACTTACTTTTTCAAGATCTTTTTCCATAGTAGAGTTTTCCTCCTTATTAATCTCTTTAAGGGTAATATTTGACGTTCTTCCTCTTGCCATAGCTACTTGACCACGGCCTTGGGCAGCTCTGCCTTGACCTCGAAATTAGCCTTGCAAATGGTTTCAACCAAGCTTTGGAAAATCTCTCCTGCAATGTCTTGGCTCATTACAGTGAAAGCACCTAAGACCATCCTTCTTTTCCTAGGTAGGAACAAAAATTTCAATTATATTGGAATTTTCATTTTTCTTCTGACCTTGGTGAAATTGGCCTTGGGTTCTTTTTGCTTAACCTTTGAATCCTTCTTTGTTCTAGTTATTGTACCTCTAGAAAATATTTTTAGGCTTTGATTGTACTTTCCACACATAGAAGCATATCAAATCAAAGCATCTTGAAGGTCTATTGTTTGGGCACATTGATTCCAAACGAGTGTTCAGAGGAGAATTTAGCCCATTGCAGAACTTGGTCACTTGTTGAGTAGTATCCATGGAGGGTGCATAATTAAGACGTGAAAAAAACTTGGAGTAATACGGCTGCAGGGTCAATCCCATTTACTTCAAATGAAAGAACTCATTTATCTTCTGGGTGCGATAAGCTGGAGGTAAATATCTTTCTCTTACAGGTTCTTTCAACAAATCGCAAGTAATGGTATCTTCAAGGACACCTTGATCTCGACACCACTACTTCCACCAGAGTTGAGTTTTGTCAATTAATTTTAGCTTAGCTATCATGACTTTGTTGGCTGGGACAATTCCAACAGTAGCAGTAAAATAATCTTCCATGGATTCGATCCAAATTTATGCATCAACTTCCACATTCTTGCCTTTCTTGTTAAATTCTGGAGATTTGACTTGCTTCAAAATATTTCTTTTCTCTTGGGCTTCCTTGGGAATTATTGTGGTTGCGAAATTCTAGGAAATTTTCAAGAATTCCCAAGTTAAACTTTACAGAATTTATATAGCGTTAATATTAGAGTTTGATACTCAAATTATTTATGTTTAATTTATTGAAACAATTTCAAATAAAACTCTTTTCCCATTGCTAAAGTTAAACTGCAATTTCAGATGTTTAAAGGAAAAATATGGTTCCATTGTTTGTTTGATGTATAAGGTAATCAATTGGGAAGAAATACATTATTCAGATAGCTCACATGTTCATCTTATTTTTTTCAGAAAATAATTTCTTACTACATTCTAAGCATGACACTCTAATGCATCCTTCATGAAGCAACTTAGATTCTGAGAGTAGATATCTAGGAATCTATATTTTTGAGGGAGTTTTAAAAATCCGTCATTTTTGTAGTTGTGACAGCTAGAGCGACCTACGACTTTTATTCTATTGACTATAAGAATCTTTGTAACTTTCTCATAGATATACAGGTTTAGTTTGATCTTCTTGCCCCTAGTATACAAGGTTGAGTTTACATTGGCTTCACAAAATAGATAGATCTTGACAACTTTAAGATCTTCCATCCACTTTACCCTTTTCAAATTATTTTGAAGATAAGCTAGATGTATTGCATTGATATAGCAATATCCTCCACTAATCATCCACTGTCTTTTACGATATAGAGGTGAGGGGTTGTACAACTAATCTAGTATCCGCATCATCTGATTCCTCCAAGTAAGACTAGATGAATGCATAGCTAACATAAACATTACTCGAAAGAATAAGAATCATTTCTGAGAGTCGTTATTCTACCATCAATTAAAAACATACATTAACAAAGAGAAGAAAACATGCCCTAGGCTATATTTACCATCCAAGAAATTTTTTTCTTAAGCTTACACTGCATTCTATTCTAACGAGTGCTCTAATACCAACTGCCAGCCTCAATCCAAGGTGCACCTTTTCGTGGTCCATCAATAGGTTTTCCAAAATGATCCACCCGGCACTTCGTTGGAGTATCACGGGGCTTGTCACTTAGGCCCTACTGGGTCTACATCATAATGGAAGACTTCCGTGGCCAAACCCACTAGGATCGATCTAAATTTTCAGGTTCCTAAAATTAGATGGGTCTCTTAACAGCCAGTTAGTATCAGTAAATTTGAGTTTCCACTTCTTATAGAATTACTCAAACTAAAGCAAACTTGCCATTGAAATTGGTTCAAAAATAATGGGAGACAGAAGGGGAGTGCGGTACGTCACCCCTCCCGCCCATAAGGCAAAATCCCATTTTGGCCCCGTGAAACAATGCAATTCGGTTCTACTTAACGATTACTTGGTCAATTTATCGTATTCCTATTTCTATTGCCAATTTAGAAAAGCTCCTAGCTAACCAGGAGGACCACCCTACCTTTGGATGGACCCATCGAGAGTCATGCCCACCTACTTTTCTTTGATGATGGTATCATATTTAGTTTTTAATTACCTACAACACATTTATTTGAAACTTATACAACCAACTTCCTTAATTAGTTCGTTAAATCACAGGTTTCTTCACGTAATTTATTCTACGGACACGCATACAATTCAAACAACTCTTGAATAAAAACAAATTTGTTGGGACACGACACTAACTCTAAGCACTAGGTGGGCCTCTCTATACTCAAAGAACACACCTCCTCGACCTTGCGACCAAGAGCGTATAAGGGACAGACTGCCCTAAGTGTTATTGTGAATCTCACATTTGGTTTGAATTATAGACCAATGATTAAGCTCCACACTCCTTAGAGGAGTCCCTACGCATACGGTGTCAAACACCTCGTAATCACAAACAGAAGGAGGCACCCCTCGACTGAATGCCATGTCCCCATTACAGCTCTCCTACACCTCGAGGATTGGCCCCTCAATGCATCGCTAACATAAATAACACACGTGTCACAAGCTCCACTCTTATTTAAAACGTTCTAGGAGATAAAATATATCCTCACTTAACAGTTTCCCAAATAACCTCAATGCCTAAACCTACAGCTTAGGTATCTCACAGCTCAGCATGGGTGATATGTATAAGAAACCAATTGCAATGTATCAATGGATTACACCATGTGATATGCGCAATGCAATTGTGAATGCCATAGTGCTCAAATATTTTATGATTTATAAATCAGTGTTGTGAAGTGTAACAAATATTTCTTTCAATGATTTCAGCCTCTATACGTCATGTTTCATTGCTAAGTGTCAGCACCGAGCATCCTTGTGCTGCTTGACCCTCTTAAACTTAATTTATAAATGTCATATATGATGTGCACAAACAAATAGATCATAATTTCAAATGTTCTCAGCAACTAATGAGCATCAAAACCCCTCTCCCCCCTACCGTTTAGGTTATACATCATTGATAGGTGTAAAGAGTAGTTCTTGACATGTTTTTCTTGTAAAAAGGGGTAAAATAGACTTTAACATGAACACAAGACTAAGACTTATCCCTCATGATATAGCAATGGCAGACACTCACTGATATAAAACATAATTTTCCTTAATTTTCTAGCGTAAAAATTTAAAATTTCTTATTTTTTACTATTTTTTAATTTATTTAAATAAAAATTATGATATTTTGATTTATGGATTAGAACTCATCACAATTAGTGAATATTGATTTTATATGCATTTCTACTCCATATGAACCCCAAAATCACAACAAAACCCCCAAATTTTATCACTTTCATGGAAATCGCATAATTGTGGGTCTTATGTGCTTTGATATAAATTATTAAATGACTAAATTTTTTGGTTTTCTTCAAATTTTCTGATAAATTTCAGCATTATCAATTAAAGGCATCCATTTACAAACAATTTCATTAAATATCTTTCATAAAACGAATGAAACGATTACTTGCACATAGAAACTCGGTTCTGGAGACACATATTTAATGGTTCAAAGGCCGTTGATGCTCATTTATAGCCACTGATGCTCATTTATGGCTTTTGATGCTCATTTATGGCCGTTGACACTCTCTCCAACCTTTGATCTATGATCTACTCCACTCCGATTCAATTATTCCATCAGTATCTCGCATCCAACTCCTTCTCCTTCTTCCATAGAACTGTGTGTGTGAACAATCATCAAGAGGAGAGAGGAGGGAGGAGAGAGAAAGACTAGTTTTGTAGCTTCTTCACTAGGCAACCATTTTCTAATCTGAGACTGGTGATGAGAAGTGAGAAATTGAAGATGATGATTTTTATTCTTTGTTGGGTTGGTTCTTTGCAGGCTGCAACCCATCCCCCGGCATTTGAAAAACGTTCCCTCCCTATCTTACCAAATTTTTTGGGGGCCATTGGCCCCCTAAAGGCCCACACCCAATTGTTTTTAATAGCCTTTGGCCATTTTAACTTTGGCAATGTCCGGCCTCCTGTATCTCTTTTGTTCGGTGCCCGCTTTTCAATCCATAAAATCTTGCCTAACCGACTTTACATCCCGAACAACTGGGACTTTGTCTCTCTTCAATCCGTCTATTGAAAATTTTACTAAAAATCAACAACCATCGCAATGATCAAAGTTTGCATTTTCATCTTTCTCGGTCTCGAATCTTCATGTTCTACTTCTATTGGCTTTAAATTCCCGCATAAAATTTACACTAATCTGTACTTTAGGGGTCTTTTAATACTGCTCTCATTGGCGACCATGGGATAGGGCAACTCAGCCCATTGAATTCCATGAACTGATCTGCACAAACAACAACTAAAGAAAGCATCAAGCTACCACAAGAAATATACTCAACAAATCACAAGAAGAGCTCTCACCCTACCCCCTAAAAGAATCAATGTTGAGATATTGAGCTCCACTCGTGATATGCCAGGGTGACGGTTGTGCATTTATGTCACCGACTTGTCAGTTGTAGATGCAGTTGGTACACCGCCCATGAATAATAGCTAGATGACAGCTATCCTTATCTACTCTAGTTCGTGGCTCAGTTAGTATGCCACCTTAGTTAGTTGAGTTTGGTTTGAGACCCATATATAGGGTTCTTCTATTTCTTTGTATTAGAGTTCTTTTTGGCTTACACAACTAAGAAGAGGAAAACTGTTTTCAGCCTCTACCTCTGTGTGTATTCCCCCATTGTGCAAGCAAGAAAGCTACAAGTGAGACTCCTTCCTTCTCTCCCACAATCTTGACATGGTATTAGAGCCTTGTTCGTGGTAAGGAGATCAAGAAAACAAGCCAAGCTCGCGGTGTTCTGGTAAGAGGAGCAGTGTTGCTTTCATTTTCTGTTTTGGGAGCAGATCTCTGCAGGCAGCACAGCTGAAAATTGCAAGAGTGCATTGTCTCAGGTTGAGACATCCTTCACGGTGAAGCAAGAGAGCAGTATATGCTGTGGGAGAGGGCTTTAGCCATTGGTGACCCTGTTTTTTTGATTTGAGGCCATTTCGGGGCCTATTTTGGAGACGGAACTTTTCTGCATGCACTCAGGAAAAGGCCCAGTTTTATGCTGTGCGACCACTGTTCTACAGGTCGGTGAAAAGTTACTGCAGAAATTGCATCGTATGCCTGTGCACAGAGACATTGGGAGTTACAGAATCATCCCTGTTGCCTGTTGATGCAAAATCATCACTAGAAGTGATAGTGTGGTCAAATACCACTTTCGCCAGTTTTGCAGATTTGCCCTTGTGAGGGTGAAGCTGTGTTTTTTGCAGTGATAGAATTTTTTGCAGTGTTCTGTAATGGCGTCTGATTCTCTTTCACAGATTGTCACTGAAAAGCTTGACAAGAACAACTTCCAAGCATGGAAGTTTAGAATGACAAATTTCCTTATGGGAAAAGGATATTGGGAATTTGTTGCAGGAAATGAAGAAGAACCAGTTCTTCCTGATGTTCCCAATCAACAGCAAATGCAGGCATTCAAAGCATGGCATGAGAGAGCCAGGAAAGTTATGTACTGGCTATCTATCAGTATTTCAGACTCTATGATTGTGCATATTCAGGATGCAAACACGCCAAAGGAGGCATGGGATACTTTGTCAAAAATGTATAGCACAAATACGCAAGCCAGGAAAATGCAGCTCAAGCAAGAGTTGCATAATGTGCAAAGAGAAAGTATGAGTATCAATGACTACCACATGAAGGTGAAGAAGATTGCAGATGTACTTGCTTCCATTGGGTCGCCAGTGGAAGATGATGATTTATTTTCTGTGACCTTGAATGGTCTAGGAAAGGATTATGCACAGTTTCGGACATCCATTTCAGTTCGTGAAAGATTTCCTGATTTTGAGGAGTTGATAGCTCTTCTAATTTCTGAGGAGCAGAGAAATGGTGGTGCATCTTCTTCAGGAGGAACTTCAAAAGAAGCTGTCTTCTACTCAAATACTGGAAGAGGTAGAGGCAGAGGTAGAGGAGGCCGATTTGGAGGCCGTGGTAGAAATCAGAATATGTAGCAAACTCAAGAAAACCAGTCCTATGGAGGAGGACGTGGTAACTCTAGAGGCAGGGGGAGCCAAAGAGGTCGTGGTGGATGGCAAAGAGGCCAAAATGCAAACAACAATGTTGAATGCTACTACTGTGGTAAAATGGGTCATATGGCTAAAGACTGCTATAAAAAGCAGAATGACATCATGAATGAAAAATTGCCACAATGAAATTATGCATCTTCTAGTAGACAGGGTGATGACAGAAATGAGCATTTGTTTATGGTGCAGCATATGAACAATTCTGTGACAAGTGCAGAAGAAAGCAACGATGTATGGTATGTTGACTCAGGTGCATCAAATCACATGACAGGTCATGCAGAATGGATGGAGGATGCAAGGAAAATGGAAAAACCAGGATTTGTAGAGACTGGTGATGATACTGCACATCCTATTGTGCAGATTGGAAAAATTCCTTTGTCTATGCAGGATGGGAAAAAGAAATACATGTCCAATGTATTTCATGTCCCGAATATCACCAAGAATCTGGTTTCTGTTGGTCAAATGGTTGAGCAGGGCTTGTAGGTCAGATTTAATCCTCATGGATGCTTTGTTGAGGATATGAAAAATAAAGGTCGCTTGATAGCAAAAGGAAAGAAGAAGGGCAGAATGTTTACATTGGATGCAGACATGTCTGAATTGAGTGCAGCAATGTTTGCACATGGGACCGATGTAGTTGCAGATATTGATATCTGGCATAAACGCATTGGTCATGTTAATGTACAGCGACTTAAATCAATGCAGGCCCAAAATACAGGATTGCCTAAATTCAAGGTTGCAGAAATGCATAAGGTATGTGAAGCCTGTCAGTTTGGAAAACAAGCAAGGAAACCATTTCCTAGACATGTTCAAGAGAGTAAGAAGCCATTGGAATTAATCCACTCTGATGTGTGGACTACTAAAGCTGCATCTCTTGGAGGCTGTCATTATTTTGTCACCTTTATTGATGACTGTAGCAAAAAAGTTTGGGTGTATTTTATGAAAAAGAAAAGTGAAGTTTTTGGGCATTTCAAACTCTTAAAGCTATGGTTGAAAAAGAAACAGGCCTGCAAATAAAATGCCTAAGGTCAGATGGAGGGGGAGAGTACCTCTGAAATGAGTTTGCAAGGTTCCTGCAGGAGCATGGCATAAAGTAGCATTATTCATGCAGTCATACCCCACAACAAAATGGAATTGCAGAAAGGAAAAAGAGGCATATTGGAGAGGTATCTCGTGCCATGCTCAACGAAAAAGACTTGCCAGATTTTTATTGGGCTGAGGCAGTTGCTACAGCAGTCTACACAATGAACAGAACTCCTACTGCAGCAATACATGGGATGACTCCAGAGGAGAGATATACTGGTAGGAAACCAGATATTTCTCATTTGAAAATTTTTGGCTGCATTGCCTATGTTCATGTGCCAGATGAGTTGAGATCCAAGTTGGATCCAAAAGCTGAGAAGTGCATCTTTATTGGTTACTCTCTGCAGCAGAAAGGGTATAGATGCCATAACCCTTCTACTCATAAGTTTACAGTGAGCAGAGATGTTGTTTTTATGAGATGAGTAGCTGGTATAAACCAGTAAATGTGATTGATGATGTAGATGCACAAAATGGTAATGCTGCACAGAATTCACAGTAGCAGTCACAAAATATTAGTAAACCTGGAACGTCCTCTAGCAATGGTTCACATTCTTTGCCATGGACAAGCATATTGAGATCAGGAGAATCTTCTCAAAGCAATGCAGATAGTGGTATGCAGGTATCACGAAAAGGAAAAGAGAAGGTAGATCAGCCCATGTTTGATGTGAATGCAGGTCACTCTTATGTGGATGGTGAATCCAGTGGCTCAGAATAGAGCATTGATGATGAGTTGGGTATTCCTTCTATTGTTACACCTGGAGTAAGGAAGACCAAGGATGTTTTGAGAGCACCTGGGAGTGAACCTACTTTGTGCAGGTCTACCAGAGCTAGGTATCCTATGGATAGGCTGAAATATGATGGATTTACAGCCATTCACTATGCCTATATGGTCAAAGTGATACAGGAACTAGAACCCACTTCTTTTGAGCAAGCCATGGGAAAAGAAAAATGGGAGAAAGCCATGGATGAAGAAGTGGATGCCTTGGAAGCAAATGCTACATGGGAGTTGGTACCTTTGCCTAAAGGTAAGAATGCAATTGGCTGTAAGTGGGTTTATAAGGTGAAGCACAATGTAGATGGTTCTCTGAATAGATACAAGGCAAGATTAGTAGTCAAGCGGTATGCACAAACATATGGCATTGACTATGAAGAAACATTCAGTCCGGTTGCAAGGATGGCAACCGTAAGAGCAGTCATTGCTATGGCTGCATCAAAGGGATGGTCTTTACATCAAATGGATGTAAAGAATGCCTTCTTGCATGGTGATTTGTAAGAAGAGGTCTATATGGAGCAGCCACCAGGTTATGTGCATGCTATTCATCCTGAGTTTGTTTGCAGGTTGAAGAAAGCCTTGTATGGCTTGAAGCAAGCACCTAGAGCATGGTCTGACAAGATAGGACAATATCTTGTCACTATTGGATTTCAGATTTCCAAGGCAGATTTCTCACTTTTTGTGAGAAAAACAGAGAAAGGTATTATGCTACTTGTCATTTATGTTGATGATTTGATTATGACAGGTGACAGTGATGAAGATATCCTTCATGTGAAAATGCTATTGAAGCAGAAGTTTGAGATGAAGGATTTGGGAGAGCTGCGTTATTTCTTGGGCATTGAGGTGATTAGATCACCAAGTGGGATACAGCTCTTGCAGAGGCAGTATGGATTGGACATGCTATCCAAATATGGGTTGACAGGCTGTAAGCCTATTTCAGTTCCTTTGGAGCAGAATGTGAAGCTGAGCGCCGATGCAGGTGAGCTTCTGAAAGACCCTACTATGTACAGACGCATAGTAGGAAGCTTGATTTATATGACTATTACCAGGCCAGATTTGAGCTATGCTGTTGGATTGGTAAGTCAGTTTATGCAGGCTCCAAGGAAACCGCATTTGGATGCGGGTAGATGCATACTCAGGTATGTGAAGTCCACATTGCAGTATGGACTATTTTATGAGACTGGGGTTCAGATACAGTTGCATGGATACATTGATGCTGATTGGGCTGGTAGCATTTCTGATAGACGATCTACCAGTGGATATGTGTTCTCTTTTGGGAGTGCTCCAGTCACTTGGAGCAGCAAGAAATAGCCTACAATTGCCTTATCCAGCACAGAGGCTGAGTACAGGGGCGCAGCAATGGTTGCATGTGAGGTAGCTTGGTTGCATAAGCTACTTTATGATATGCATCAGCCTACAGATGGGCCAGTTGTCATTTATTGTGACAACATGAGTAGTATACACTTGGAAAATAACCCAGTCTATCATGCTAGAACAAAGCACATTGAGGTGCATTATCACTATGTGCGAGAGAGGGTTTTACTAGGTCTTATTGATCTAGTTTATGTCAGCACAGAGGATCAGGTAACTGACATATTCACGAAGGCATTGGGCGCAGAGAAGCTGCGCAAGTTCAGAGACCTGCTTGGTGTGCAGGAATTGGGATTGAGCTCGAGAGGGAGTGTTGAGATATCGAGCTCCACTCGTGATATGCCAGGGTGACCGTTGTGCATTTATGTCACCGACTTGTCAATTACAGATGCGGTTGGTACACCGCCCATGAATAATAGCTAGATGACGGCTATCCTTATCTACTCTAGTTCATGGCTCAGTTAGTATGCCACCTTAGTTAGTTGAGTTTGGTTTGAGACCCATATATAGGGTTCTTCTATTTCTTTGTATTAGAGTTCTTTTTGGCTTACACAACTAAGAAGAGGAAAACTGTTTTCAGCCTCCACCTTTGTGTGTATTCCCCCATTGTGCAAGCAAGAAAGCTACAAGTGAGACTCCTTCCTTCTCTCCCACAATCTTGACAATCAAGACATGAGAATGCATAAGGGATAGTCTAACAAAAATCAAGAGGGAGTCGTTAACCAACTCCTCTTACATGGACTGGCTAAAAACCCTATCAAAGAGGTCATCCTGGTGGTGGTCTTAACTACCTACCTAACTTAGGACAAATGGACTAGGACCTCCTACTAGACGAGGAATCCTATAGCATGGTCATCTTCTTTTTCTTTCTTGTAACACATTTTCCTCCCATGATTTCCATACTCGAGCATGTAAAAAGGAGGGAGCTGAGCGTAGAGTGACCCAAGGAGAATAGGGCATCAGTCTCTCAGGTCATGACTCGGTACCTAAGAACCTACCAAGCTCTTGCGAGGTGATACTTAATCCTTTTCTGTTTCGCTCACTTTTATTTTCGCTCCAACCTTTCTTATTTTCTTTCTTTTGGCTAACTCATCCCCAAGAACCTACCATGCCTCTGCAAGGCGATAATCAAGTGCTTGTAGAAAATTTCTTCCTTTTGCTTTTCCTCTTTCTTATTGAGGGGTTAAAACTCCTTTTCACACATCTTTGTAATTTTTATTTTATTTAAAACTTGCTCCTTTTTGCTATTTTGGTAGGCTTCTCTAAGTGCCTCACACTAGCAGGGATTCCTAGGACAACTACCTAACAAGCATGAAGGACATGGTCAAGAGAACTACCTTCTATCATAGGTCTTTAATACCTGACAATGCCGTAATAGGAGATAGACGACTACTCAAATCTCCCCCAAATATATCTAACCACACCCTAAGATTTCATGCCTTGATTACCAGTCCCCACAAATGAAAACAAAACAATCCCCACATACACATATAACACTATTAGCTTAGGGGAAAACTCAGAAAGGCGACAACACCACCTGGAATGGCCACAAGAAGCTCCTCCGTAACAAAGGCTCCCTCTAGGCACTTCGTCCAACCTATGTGATGCAATCAATAAAACAGAAAACCATTAAACATACCTGCACCAAATAGACATATGGCCCTCTTGGGCTAAAGAGATATAATGATTCACAAAATAAACAGCCCTTTTGGCCTAACATAAATCATTTTGTTCTAACCAAATATGGTCTACTTGGAATGTAAATTGTATCTTGTCAAACTAACCAAGCTAAACCCTTCCTATTTGGATTTTTGAATGTGTCAATGTTCCTATAGCCTGGTCATCATATTTTTCTTTCTTATAACACATTTTCTCCCCACGGTTTCCATACTCGAGCATGTAAAAAGCAGGGAGCTGAGCATAGAATGACCCAATGAGAATAGTGCATTTGCCTCAAGTCCTGACTCGGTACCCAAGAACCTACCAAGCTCTCACTAGGCAACACTTAATCATTTTCTGTTTTGCTCAATTTTATTTTCATTCCAACCTTTCTTATTTTCTTTCTTTTGGCTAGCTGCTAATCCTAGCAAGACAAGGCATTGGACCTTGGGTTTGACTCGTCCCCAAGAACCTACTAGGCCTCTGCACGGTGATAATCAACTGCTTGTAGGAATTTTCTTCCTTTTGCCTTTCCTCTTTCTTATTGAGGGGTTAGAACCCCTTTTTACATACCTCTGTAATTTTTATTTTTAGACATATTCTGAACTTGCTCTTCTTTGCTATTTTGATAGGCTTCTCTAACTACCTCACACTAGCAAGGATTCCTAGGATAGCTGCATAGCAAGTAGGAAGGACAGGGTCACGAGGACTACCCTCTATCATAGGTCTTTAATTCCTATGATATTCTAATAGGAGGTAGACGACTACTCAAATCTCCCCTAGATATATCTAACCAAATCCTAGGACTTCATGCCTTGATTGTCAATCCCCGCAAACAAAAAGAAAATAACACTATTAGCTTAAGGGAAAACTCGGAAAGGCAATGACACCACCTCGAATGGCCACAAAGCTTTTGCGCAGCAAAGACTCCCTGTAGGCACTTTGTCCAACCTATGTGATGCAATCACTAAAATAGAAAACCATTAAACGTATATAGACCAAACAGACATATGGCTCTCTTGGCCTAAAGAGATATAACAGTTCACAAAAGAAATGGCCCTCTTGGCCTAACATAAATCATTTTGTTCTAACCAAATATGGTCTACTTGGCATGTAAATTGTATCTTGTCAAACTAACCAAGCTAAAACGGAGTCACAAGTCCAAGGCTTCCTATTGATATAACCTCAGTATGGGTTGTTCCTCTTTGTGTGCTCTTAGTAGTTGAATGAATGACCTCCTTAGGATTGAGTGTCTTATCATTTAAATAGACTAGTATTCAAAATTTCCATCTTTCCGATCCTACGGAAGGTATATAGAATTCCACTAGAGCATTCTATCCACCAAGATTCATCCCTTGTAACTAGTATTAGGGTTCCAGGATCCCATCCTAGGTTGCAAAGGGGCTTGTTAGATTTTGGGAGTAATGCAAAATTTACGACCAAAGCGCCCCCCCCTCGGCATCTACATTTTCTACTGCTCGAGACTATCCCTATGGACAAATCTTTATGCTACGGAGCTGATCTAAGCCTTTCAAAGTGATAATCGTGACCCCCTTGGATTAGGGTCTCGTAGCTAGGTTGGGGGTAGCCGAGCACAATCTTTTCTTTATCTTGTGTATTAATGTTTTTAATTAGAGATCTAGATTCTAGCAAACACAAACAATCCTTTCAAATAATGACAATCACACCATCATGCAGTTCAAAACTTCACATAGCCAAGGTAGATCCTTAACCCAAGGTAACCTTATATTCTAATGACAATTCTTCGTCTGATAAAGAAGTGTTGAGTACAAATCTTTCAATGTTGTTAAGTAAGACATGAATTCCCTGTTTAGGGCTAACTTACCCAACATAAGTAAATTTCCTTTAGTTGGTACTTAGAAAAATATTGTGACAATAATTTAACAAGATTATTTACAAGATTCTTTAAATAAACTTTCACTTTTTAAGCATTAATCAACTCCTAACCATTGTCGCATTTGGCAATAAATATATCCAGTTATTTTACTAACCTCGAGTGTACATAATGTTCTTTACTTATTTCATGCAATAACCTCCTGCAACTATTTCCATCATGATTGTACAAATTATAATCTCGATTAGTCTATCTACAAATCATAGGTAGCAATTAACCGTTTGCACGTGTATTAATATGCTCTCTAGATGAAATTGATATCTCGTGTAAGTGTAAATGTAAAAGCTAATATTTTATATACTTGATTTCAGAAATAACATTTTTATTTTATGTGGTGATATGAAAATAATAGCCTATTTCTGAGTTGTGAACAACTTGGTTTGGCATGACGTCATTGGGAATTTCGTTTTTGCTTGCGCTTGCATTCACCACACGCGATGTTCTATTAGTAGTGGAAATTTCGGCAACCTTGGGCATTCGCATATCTTTGAAAATACCCATTCTTTGACCGGTTGGGGTGGATTTCATGGTCTTTTCATCTCTTTGCTTTGGAACCATTGTTCGCGAGTGGGTTTAAGAGATAGAGAAGGAGGAATGAATTCGAGATGGGATAGTGTGAGAGAAGCTTACCAAGTTGAAGACCAAGATAGGGGGAGGTTGAGTTAATTTATTTCCTCTCTAACACCCTCTCTAATTCCCTCTCTCACAGTCTCTCGGGATCTTCTTCCCTCTCTCTCTGTTTCTAATTCTCCCCCTCTCTAGCTCCCTCTCATAGCCTCTCAGGGAGGGGGGTATCCTTCTTCCTCCCTCTCTTTTCCTCCCTCTTGATCTATACTCTTGAGAAGGGTGCTCTTGCTTGAACCTCTCTCAACTACTCTCCTGGCCTCTTATTTATAGCTAAAGTAGAAAAATTGTGCGCTGTCAAAGAGATCGTGCGAGAGCTGCAGAACACGGGGTTCAAGGTACAGCAAGAAATGAGGCTAACAAGATGAACTCAAATTTTTGATGTCAAAGGTCATTATATTGCTTGTCAAATGAGTGACAAGAAATTCATGTTCAGGATAAACCGAAGTATCTCATAAACTGTTTACATTCAGGTTTTTGAAGACAGTTATGTCTTTAGCATATAGGCTTGTATTCAGAATTCAGCAAGTCTGTGTGGAGGAAGGATTCAGTTGTCTTTGTAATGTCAAAACTTAGAATCGTCAGAACAAACATCTATGAATTTGTCATCTTTCTCATCCTGTTTTATCATTGGCATAAGACCAATTTTTCTTGTTCGAAGGAAACATCCCTATCAAGCCAGCATCATGCATTTGAGACCCTCTTGTGCTACTTCATTATGTGGAGACAGTTCAGGCTCTACCAAATGTCTTTTTGCCAGATCTTTCCAATTCCAAAGCTTGAGAGCTGCGCCAAGAAGAGCAGGCTTAACAAACTGTGCTGGACAAGCAAGTAATATACTGTACTTTTTCAACCTGAGCTGATGCCTGCAAGTACTCAGCTACCTGAGTGCTACAATACTCAAAAGCTCCAATCATCCCTTTGACGAGATTATCTAACTTGCATTCTCAGTGCCTGTGGCTACTTCCTTCCTCTCGATTCCAAGAACTCTCCTTCCTCAAGACAGATACGCTCTTTCATGTCATGGTCCTTCACTACATGTATTTTATAAGGAATCTTGGCATCTGAAATAGGCTTCGCCAGATCTGCTGCTTTGTTTGAAGTAAGTTCATCAAAGTTTTGCTCTGTATCCTCATCACTGGTATCAATAAACTGCTCCATGGCTCTCCAATCAGCCCCATAGAGGACATTAGTGGGTTGGACATGAAGTATAATTACAGAATCATCTGGACGAAGATAGTTGGCGACAGCTCATCTGACAGTAAATGCACTTTCATCACTAAGATCCACGACAATTGCTACCTTTCGGTTCCCACTTTGAAGACTGGAGAGTGACATATTCACTCTGTGTGAAGCAGAGTATGCAGATCAGGCACTTCCACGCAGCACGCTTGGAGAATCCTGAAAAATTCCACACTAGGAACAGGCGTCCCGCTGCATCGGCGACATCCTCTAGAAGAGAAAACACTCAATCTTCAGAGATTCATCTTCCCCTTACACAGGTTTGGAGGGGCTCTCTGTAGTAACACTTGCACCCTCCACATACTCCAGCTCTTCATCGCTACTGTCCTCCTCAGTAGGCTGAGGAATCAAAGAAATCTTTGAATATGCTGGGACTGTAAAATTCTACCCCACAACAACCTTTTT
This sequence comes from Lygodium microphyllum, assembly GCF_053477565.2. Taxonomy (NCBI): domain Eukaryota; kingdom Viridiplantae; phylum Streptophyta; class Polypodiopsida; order Schizaeales; family Lygodiaceae; genus Lygodium; species Lygodium microphyllum. Next base: position 123,946,781 of record NC_141138.1, read on the forward strand.
CGATGATCTCTCCTCGTCTCTTTCTACTATGTCCTTAATCTCCACTTCTTCCTCATGACCACAGGCGGCCTGTTCTGGTCGTTCCGTCTTCAACATGCCGATCAATCATGTTGCACTCTTCTCCTCGAATTCTGCCCCTCGTTGTCAATCTGATCCCTGCTTCTTTCTGATCGAGGAGTGCCAAGGGTAACTCTGGATCAAGCTCGACAAACCGCTCCGGTTCATTGATAATCTCATTCTTCAATTGCCCTTCGACATGAGCTTTAAACAGTGCTTTTGCAACCACCTTAAAGAGTCCACTGTAGGTCAATGGAGCATGATTCGAAGAAAGAACACCTTCATCGAATCTCTCAACCATCTGCATGTACATGACCGCCTCTGAAATAGAGAAGAGTGTATTCAAAAACTCCCATCGGCTCTCTCATACAAAGGATGTGACATTTTGAAGAACTTTGGTTTCCTTGCAGACACAATCACGTCCCTGCATGACAGCGTTGCCTCCTCCATTCGAATTCTGCACTTCCCCCCAAAAAGCCCCCCCCCATTTCAAAAATAGCTCTCCGTGCATCTTTGCTTTTTCCAACATTCCCCAAATTAGTCTCTTTTCCCCTCAAAGCACGGCTCTCCTTTTCCCTCTTTCTTTAGCCTTTCAAAAAAAACTCCTCCTTAGCCTTCGTAGCTCTATTTCCTAATTAAAGAGATCCGCCTTGTTTGTGATTCCCTTTTTCAAGTTAACCACATTCCAAGCTTCATGGGAAAGGTTATCATAGTTATTCTCGCAGCATAGATATGATACTTGACTCAGAAAATCTATGTCATCACATGACATGATGAAGCAAAAGATCACTATAGAATTATAACGTGGCATTTCAAAAGTTGAGCATATCCTGTGATTAGGACATTCCATGTGTCTAGATCTCGATAAGGAAACATTTCAAACACTGCTTGTGCCTCTGCCAGCCAACCACATTTAGCATACATATCAATTAATGCAATGCCCACATCCACATTTGTCTTCAATAGCCCTTGTTTATAGCTCCAGCCATGCCACAAGCTTTTAAGGTGCAGACAATTGTGATACTATCCAAAGAGATACCCTCCTCATGCATTTGTTTGAATAATTGTAATGTCTTGTCTCCTTGATCCTGCCTGAAGCAACCCTTCATGCTCGCCACTATACTCATACGCAGAAAATAAATGTAATCACAACAACTAAATATGTACAAAGTACCAAATCCCATGCACAACTTTTGGGTGGTTTACACACCTCGAATGCGCAGCAATACGACAGCGCCAATTTGGCTAATTTGCTACCTGTAAACTACGAAATTAGAGAAATTGGTGAAATTTGCTACCTGTAAACTGTGATTGCGACACACACAATTTTGCCAATCCTTCTTTTTGCATTAAATCTCCCAAAATGGCTGAAAAAGTCACTTGCTTTTTTCACACCATGTTCTAGAAATTTTCACATCTTTTTAGGATATTTACAATAAATAATATCCAAAATATAAAAAATATGCTAGTTTTTGTCCAAAAGTCTAGTATTTTTGGACCATCCATACTATAGACACTAACACTAATGGCTAATATGGCTCATAACTCTCATTCACATGGTAACTTCCGTGACGAGTGGTTGCAGTCCTTGTCAATCCAAAAAAAATGTCGGGTTACGATCCTCGGGTTTTTTTTTGCTCAAGATCTTCTCTATTTAATGATTTTAGAGTTCTTCAAGTCCATTTTTTGAGAAATCATGAAGATTTTAAATCAAAGTCGGGATATCACAAACACTACTATCTTTGGATATGTGACTTGAGGCATTTCACTATATTTTAGGCATTTCTCTTGTGAAAGCAATAATACCACAACTATGGTTTTGTGTGCATAGATTTCTCTTTTTTGTATGGACACTCTGATATCACATGAAGTTCTAAGGCTTGCATAGTAAGTAGTCTTGGACATTCTTTGCTGTGTGGTTTTTCTTATTAAATGTGAATGGTGGGATCTTAGTATGGTTTAAAGAACACCACTTATTCTATAAATTTAGCATACAATTCCTCCTAGTTCACCTTCACAGTTACTTCTATTCCCTCCCAATGGGAGTTTGTGATGACTCAATTTATATTTCTTTGATACAAGCTTAACCACAAGATTTACGAATGGAAATATTTATTTTTAAAAGTTAAAAATTTAAATATTGGTAAAATCACAAAACATTAGGTCTCCATAACGATGTGGTTCACATGAATGTGACTATGTGAGTTTTTCTTTCCCTATAATTGATTTTCCTTAAATTTCATGTGGAAGCCCAAGTGAGAGTGGTTGATATAACATGTTGAAAAATGTATGCTCTAGCACAAACAAGACTCTCGTTAAGATATTGCATGCATTATGATATTTGATTTGCGCTTATTAAGAGAGTATACCTTTGTTTTACCACTTTTTGGTTGGTTATGTTGAGAATATGGCATGTTGGTTTTGTTTTCTTGATGTGTGTTCATGTAAATGCAAAGTGTGGGGGTGTGTTGCATAGAGACATTTATATGTACAATCTGTACATTTCATGAAAAAGCTCCAAGAAAAAGAATTGATTGCAAAAGAATTAAAATAAAAGCTTACAAAAATAAAGTCCCCCATTAATTGTGTTGATCCATGCATTGCATCAACATAAATGGCAAGTCTCCACTCTGATATTTGCTTCTTATCCATGCCAATGCTTTCTATTATTCTCTCTAAATTACCTAGGATATGAAACTTCAGTTCTCCAACTCTCAACTATTGTGGGTGATAATATAACTTTTATTGCTATTCAAGGGTGAAAACACTATTTTTTCATCATACATGTTATCCTTGATTACCTTGACTCCTTAGTTAGTTGCTTGGCCTACCATCTACATAGGGGAAAAGCACTCAAGATGAAGGTTTTTACTTTGCTAGCTATAAAACCTAAGCTTAGAAACACAACTTCATCCATTTATGTAGTTTATGCATTCATTCCCTTGATCCTCTTATCCCTCCCCACCCAAACTTGTGCAATATTTCCTAGGATGCAGAGGGTCAAATCTGTACATCGATTCCAAGGTATACATTTTTTAGATGTTGTGTGGGTGTGCACTTATTTATGTACAAGGTGATATATCACATAACTAGGTCTATAGCAACTAGTTATAAAAGTAATCACCCATGCCTACCCTGCTAGTAAGATGAAGTTCTTCATCATTAAGAATCATGCTGAGATAGGAGTGGAGCATAATGCTTTCATCTAATAGCCTATAAGGAGTTAATGCAAGGATCCAAAATGATATAGGCGTGGCATAAGTGGGTTCATATTCAATTTTCTTAGTGGCATGCCATTTTTCAGTATTGGTCATGATCTGACACCTGTATCATTCTCATAGTACACATGGGATGAACCATTGTTACAAGAAAAATAATTCAAATTTTGCAAGTCAATTCAAATCTATGAGACCATCAAGTTTGGTCACTAGGAAATTGCATCTAAAGAAGGTAATAAGGCATTCTTGGAGAGCTTTTGTGTGTGATATTTGAGTAGCAATTAGTTCATTAGCAAATGATTGAGGGAGTCTTAGTGAATATGAATTCAAGTTCCTCCCATGAGCAACGTAGAGATTTCACAACCTCTATTCTATTCTCATCTAGGATCCCCAAATTTAATCATTCATAGCTATGAGCAAATAGGATGACGGTGTTATCAAGCCTTTGAATTCAAGTTCCTCCCATGAGCAAGGTAGAGATTTCACAACCTCTATTCCATTATCATCTAGGATCCCCAAATTTAATCATTCATAACTACAAGCAAACAGGGTGAATGTAGAGTTAGTTGCAGGTGTTATCATACCTACAACTAACTCTAAGAGGGATGGTCTCTTGTAAGAGGGTTCTATATGTAGAAGTGGAGGTGTCTTACTTGGATTGACTTGATTGGTCAGGGTAGTTGGTTGGATTTGGTAACTCAATTGAGCTACATTAATGGTGCTACTAAAGTTAGATGAATCTTTTGTGATATTCAGGCTTGAGCGATAGGGTTAGAGGAAACACTTGTGTTATATGATTTGAACTCACAATGAGTGGTACTTGGCATAATAATAAGACAATTTGACTTCAATGAAGTGCAATCTACTTCTTCTTGTAGCTCTTTTGATGAAGTTCAAGGTTTGGGGTTGTTTGCAAGGCTGTTTGGTAAGTATGTTGGGTGAAAGCATGTATAGATGGCCTATTCACGGTTAGCTCTCTCTCTCTCTCTCTCTCTCTCTCTCTCTCTCTCTCTCTCTCTCTCTCTCTCTCTCTCTCTCTCTCTCTCTCTCTCTCTCTCTCTCTCTCTCTCTCTCTCTCTCTCTCTCTCTCTTTGTGTGCTAGCCAAAGCAACCCATTTTTGAGGCAAAATGTAATCTATTTTCTTATGTTTCTAGGATGTTTTGGCCCCTACTTATGCACATCATTCAACCAATACATATGTGGCTACATGTAGGTTTCAAGGTTTTGCAAGCATCATATAGATATTATGGACCACATGAATGCTTATAGGAATTATTGTTCAGGCCGTGAAAGGGTTGTTCTCAATATATTGTATTTTGTGATTGATTATAGGAATCAATATTCATCATGAAAATATTATATGTTGTGATTGTTTTTAGGATGAAGCACCAAGTTGTGAAAGGGTCTTCTTTAGACCTAGGGAAGGGTACACCACCTTAGAAGGGAAAGAACACTCCACAAGGGTTGCACAATAGGATAGGTTTGTTGTATTCATAAAAATTTGCATGATTGACATCCTTGCCCTTCAAAACAGGCATGTTTAGTCAATTGATGTGCTTAAATTTGCTAAAAGAGTCATGCATGGAAATAGGCTAAAATTATTATGTTTTTACATTTGGTATGATGCCCAAAAAATATAGTTCTTGGTGTGCTAAGCCTATAGAATACATATGTACAAATATAAAGTTTTCTTTATTATATGTATATAGCAAAGATTGTCTAAAATATAGATATTGGATACTATTATAATTTTTTCTTATAATGGCACTCTAAAAAGTGGTTCATGTTTAGACCATGGTATTGTACTATTGTAGATTGTAGAACACCACTAGAAAGTGGTCCAAAAAGACATGGCTTGAGCCATAAAAAAGTGGTGTCTACCACTAAAAGGTGGTATATCACACTAAAAGTAATCTACCAGTAAAGCAGTTTGCAACACTAAACATTTGATTATACCACTAAAAAGTGGTGTCTACCACAAAAATATGCTTATAACCACTCTTAGGTTGTGCATACCATTTTTTAGTGATGCATATTCATAAAAACTGGTGACCACTACTTAAAGGTGATCTGATAAAGTGAAAATGACCACTTAAAAGTGGTACCAACCACAATTAAAGTGGTGCCAACCATTACAAAGTGGTCACAATGACTAAAAAGTGATTTCCACCAATAATAAGTGGTACACACAATAAAAAAGTGATCTAGGCCACTAAAAAATGGGTACATATCACTATAAAGAGGTACGTAAAAAGCTATCTTTCACCAAGTAAAATAATGGTACTCCATCACTCTAGAAGTGGTGTCATATAACTTGCACTTCCACTTTCACATTGTCGTCGTATTAAGGGTTGAAGGTCTACCACCGGGGCTTAGTGCAGAAGAGGAGTATGGGATTCAAAGTTCAGGCCAGAAAGGGAAAAAGATTGGGGTTTAACAAGATCCGGGTTTTAGAAATGATTTAGATGTTGAAGAAGAATTCAAGTTTTTTCTATGTATTTAGCATACATGAATGGAATAAATAACTCTATCTTGATTACATCAAATGCCTTTGGATACATAATCCATAACATAAAAGATATACTCAGTTTCTTAATCCAAATATGAATATCAAATGCAAGCTCTAATGGCTTTTATTTCAAGTACATAGATGGATTTCAACTCTAGGGAACAAGTATTATGTTGGTAGACTTCAAATACATTCAAGATTTGGGCCAATGGTACATGAAATGCATTGAAGAAGCATAATCTTTACTTCAGCCCTGTTTTAAAACAGAAAATTCCAGCCCATAATCGAGCTCAAAAAGAGTGCATAAACTCATGAATAAGCTCCTCTAATCATTAATAACTAAAGTCCTGATGAAAAGAGGTCATTTTCTTCTATTACAACCACATAAATCTTTTTTTTGCTCATAAAAATGGACAAGAACAGTGGGCTGCCCTGTTTATGACTGGTTATTTCAGCCCATAACAGCCCATACACCTTCAAAATCCTCACCCTTTGCTTGCCCCAAAGTCACTCAAGTACTTGGGTACAAGTCGGTTTTCATTGGACCATGAATAAGGTAGAAAAAATGAGAGAAGACGTGCATAAGAGCAGGCTGAATACTTTTCTCTCAGATTTCCCCCTTTTATAGACTGTCATACCATGCATTTTCGTCAGACCAAATGGACGGATAAGTGGAGCTCTCACCTTGTTTGCATCTTCATCTTCAGCTCCTCTCTCTCTCCAGCTAACAGTCAGGCTGTGCAGGCCCACATTTTGCGCCGAAAAATGCGGGCTGCACCCTGCTCAGGCCCAGGTCACTTTTTGACCTACTCAGGTCACTTGCTGGTCACATTAGTCCATTACTTCAGGTCCCCCGTGAACCTAGTGGACTTTTGGCAATTTTCTTGAGTTCTAACCATATTTTTGCACTTGAATCAATGTGATTTATCCTGTATACTATCAATTACTTCCAGCTGACCAAGTTGTAGGTTGCCATAGACTTATTTTTCATCAATATACATGGTACAACTGAAAATTTTATGCTAAATACAAAAGAACTTATGTAACTAAGTTGGTTATTGGGTAACAATGACTGAATTTTGTATGCAAATTCCTCATATAACTCTCGGTGAAGTTCTTCTGTGTTCATAAGAAACCCATGATTTATATTATGAACAATAAACTCTTTGACATTCATCCCCTCCTAACCTGCACATCCTCCGGCATGTGCCATTTCATAAGATTACAGGTTAAGGAGGGTCTTCTTCTGATATATCTTCATCTTCATCCTCTAAGTCTTTTTCTTCCTGCTTGTCTTCAAGTAGAGGGCTCATATCTAAGTCATCAAGCTCATAAGTTGAAGATTCTCTTCGTTTGAAGAGTTTGATTCATTTCCCGGCTATTGGTATTTTTATCATGGTCCCATCCATTTTAGCCAAAGAGTAAGCAGCATTATTATGTACTACTTTTACAACATATGGTCCAAACCATTGCTTGGCTAGCTTTCTATGAGCACTATATTAATTGTCCAGGCTGCTATCATAGACAAGTACCCAATCATTCTCTTGAATAGCTCTTGGACGGAGTCGATGATGCTTGTCAAACCTCTTCTTATTCTTTAATCTTGTTGTTTTCAGCCTTTCAATGGCTATCTTGACATCTTCTGGCCTTCTTTCAAGTTGCCTTATGCGCAGAGTCAACAACTCTTCTCTATTCATGCCTTGATCCCATGGTAAGATACTCCATGTGACAATGGACTCTTCAATAGGCATAATAGGTGGCTGTCCATATATTAGTTCAGCCGGCATATAACCTGTTATTGCACTATGGGTAGTTCTATCAGTCCATAATGCGAATGGTAGCATTCTAGGCCATTCCCTCATCTTCCCTTTGCAAGATTTTGCTAAAGCTTTAAGAATTGGTTGATGACCTCTTTCGCTCTTACCATTGCCTTCAGGGTTGTAGGTTGAAGTAAGAGATAACTTAATTTCCAATTGAGCAAAGAAATGGCGAGCCTCATCAGCATCCAATTCTCCTCTATCAGCAGTTACTTTGGCAACACATCCATACCTGCAAAATACTTCTTCAAGTAAAAATCTACAAACAGCTTGAGTAGACTTTGTTGTCAAGGCTTTTCCTTCCACTTGATTTGTGAGATCTTCTCTAGCAAGTACTAGATATCTCATGTTCCAAATTCCTGTAGGCATGGTTACTAAATCAATAACCCATCTATAGTGAATGGATAAAGGATAGGTAGGCTGAAGCCCATCTCTATGCTTAACCATAGAGTACATTTGACAAACATGACAAGACTCAACAAAATGCTCAATGTCTTTATACATGTTTTGCCACCAGAATTTCTCTTCTATTTTGGCAAAAGTGCCCCATATGCCTCTATGACCAGCCAATAGGCTTTCATGAAATTCTTGCATGACCTGTCTTTGAGTCTTTTTGTCTCCTAAGACACGAACATGCGCCCTTCCTTTCTTTTTTGCATGCCTCCAAAGGTAACCATCTTTAAGGAAAAAGCCATAAGCTTTTCTCTTAATTCTCTTGAACTCTTCATTGGACCAATCTTTCTTCTTTGTCATAGTGCTAAAAAATTGGCCAATTTTTAGCCAATCATCTGCATAATATTCCTCTTTAAAGTGTGAACAAACCATAACAAAACATTGAGCATGCTGTCTACCAGCTGCCCACTGTTCTTTTTTGGTTGTTTCATCCTTCCTTGTTGATGTAAAATTTGTTTTAGTAGCTGAACCTATTATACTTGTTATAATTATTATTGTACCTACATTTTTGACTGCTAAATCATCATTAGATTTAGCTGTACTTGCTGTTTTCAGATTTGTACCTGCATTTACATCATCATTTATAGACTTTGATTCTTCTTCATCCATCATTTCTTCTTCATCCTTATATCTAGCACGCGAAAGCATGTCAACAAAGTGGATTATCTCTTCCTGCAATATGTTTCAAATCAGGATTTAAGGATTTAATATAAGCTATCCATCTTAGCATAGCTATGTCGGGAGTGGAACAGTTGGCAATCATGCCCAAAAGTGGAAGGCAATCTGTTTCAACTATTACATGTGCACCCATGAAGTACTCCCGATCACATTTCAATGCAACTACTACTCCCCAAAGCTCTCTTTTAATTTGAGCATACCTTCTTTGTCATTCATTAAGAACCTTCGCTCCAAAGTGGATTGCATATCTGTTGCCTTCAAGGTCATCTTGACCAACTGCCCATCCTATTCCAATAGGATTTGTGTCCACTATGAGTATAATAGGCTGTCCATTAGAGTAATTAGCCCTCTTTAAGGTGGGGGATGAAATCAACAATTTCTTCAGTTTTCGAATAGCTTGGGTATGTTCTTTCTCCCATATAAACCTTTGGCCTTTTCTTAGCAGTTGATAAAGATTTTCAGCAACATGAGCAAAATGTGGTATCCAAATAAGGTAGAAGACACATGCATCAAGAAATCTTCTCACCTCTGAAACATTTGTACATATTTCTTGCATTTTGATGATAGCATCAATTTTGGATGGAGAACGCTTTCGGCCATATGGACCACACATATGCCCTACCATAAGAACTTCTTCAACTCCAAAAACAGATTTAGCACCTGAAAGAGTAAGATGGACTTCTTCTAATTTAGACAAGATTTGAGCACAATCATTAATATGATTGGAAACAAACTTGCGACATCCAAGTTCATTGAGTTCTTCATTCTTCTCATGAACTTCACATCCTTTGATTGGAACATCATCAAGAAAAGGAAGAGTTAATTCAGGAATGTAATCCCTCAATACTTTATGCATGCCATTCATCATGTGAGCTACTGAATTCATAGCCCCTTGAGGTAGAGTACACATGCGGACTAAGCCAAGAGGCATCTTCATTGTGGTAATGTCTCGGCTTTCCAAAGCAAGCTAAAATTGGTCATAGCCTGAATATAAATCTCCCATGGAATAGATTGCTCTACCTGCAAAAGCTTCAGCAAATTCATCAACAATTGGCCCTGATCCAACATTTCTAATAGTGACTTTATTGACAGGCTGTAAATCTTGAATGGATTGCAAAGATCCATTCTTCTTAGGCACGGTAAACCATCGGTTGGAATATGGAGCTGAAGATGGCTCCAATATTTGCATTTTTATCTTTTCATTTAGAAGTTCCTATAACTTAGGCAAATGAGCCCTTGGTACCGGAATTGGTTTAAGATTCATTGGCTTAAGATTCCAAGGAACGTGTGGGACCGTAAATATCACCATTGGTGCCACAATGCTTGGATCCACACAGCCAATTTCATGTGGCTGAAATGAAAAATCTTTGCCATGATTCTTTAACATCTGCATGAAGATTTACTTTTTAGCTAGCAAGAGGAAAGAGTCTTCACCAATTTTCAGCTTTTGTAGACTTTCTGCTATAAATGGGTGACCAATATCTCTAGGATCACGAAGGCTTGGATGTTTGGATACCCTTTCTGCCAGTCCTTCGCTTTCAGGTGGTAGAGGAGTAGTCACTAGCTTGACTTTTTTATCAATTGTTTTATACTTTGTTTCTACTCTTACTTCATCCTTGTTTGGCTGTCCAAAAGCTTCATAATCTACAAATTCTTGAATTATGTCATACATATCCAATGTACATACCTGTATGGACTGATTTTCAGCTTGATTTTCTACATGAACGGCTGTATAAATTTCAGCCATTGTATCATTATAATTCAGCCCATAAAATAGCCCTGTAATTTCTTCATCTTTAGGTAAAACATCAATTTGCTTCAGCTCTTGTTCCATATGACACAAATACTTTCTTTCAGCCCTATTCATGGCTGAAAACTATTTATAATAGCCCACACTATTGGCTGTAAAAACCTGCAAGTCAGCTTTTGGCCTTGCCTCCTTTATATGTGGAGGCAATTTTTTATGACATGATGCACAGCCATAGCCTCCACTTATAGCAGCGCTACCTGAAAACCCTTAAATTCTCGGGTATTAGGAGGAACAGGATGATCTCTCAACTGATCCCTATTCTGGTGATGATTTACACATGCAGTCAAGAATTGGACAGCTTTGTCATTATCCTTACTTCTTATCCGAGCATATGATGAACCATCATCAAGGGCCTTTGTCTCTAAACGAGACTCAGAAATAAACGGTTATCCAAGAATGATAGGATAACTGCAGGAATCTTGAACAAAGAAATGAAATTCATCTTTTACATTACCAATAGTTACTTGTACATAAGGGCATGCTGCATAAAGATCGCCAGAAGAGTTATTTGTTGCCTTCATGCGCCATTCTGGGTCCACATCAATGGGCCATCTGCCATTCTTGTAGAGACTTCTTGACATGACATTAATCTCCGAGCCATGGTCCATAAGGGAAATGCATGGAGTTTCTTTTTCTCCGATCTTAACAATAGTTTCAGTAGTCACCCTTGCCCAATGGGTACGGGACTAGTGACTACTAGGAATAAAGTGAGCATCACTTTCTTCTTGCATATTGTAAATATGAGCTTCTTTCTTAGGCATGGGCTGCACTTTAGATTGAGAAGTCCCTACCATAATACCTTTTTCAGTTTCTGCTTCATAGATGTCTTCATCTTTGGCTTCTATGGATGCAATCAATTCTTTGATTGCCTCCAATCGAATCCCTTGAGTTTTCAGCTTCTCTTCATCCTGCAAATACACGTGAAGTGCTTGCAAAAAATCATGCACAGATTCTTCAGTTTCCTCATCAACATATTGTCTTTTTCGTTTAATTACATCAATTATTACATCATGAAATCCTCATTTTGCGATTCCGAGAATTTCACCTAATGTAAATTCAGTTCTACTTCCAAGAATCCTTTCTTCTAGGATTCGTTTAAGATCCGTTGCGGTCTCTATGTCTGACTGCAACTTGTAACTGGGATGTTTTCTTTTTCTTTTTCCTTCTGTCTTCTTTGCTTGAGGGGCATCTCCCATATCAAGCTCTGGTGGTGATGGAGTTTGAGCAGCCTTCTGCTGGTCCGGTTTACTTCTTGTCACACGTTTAGTTGGCCCTGAAGAAGAAGAACCGGCAACATCTTCATCTCTTCTTCTCTTTTCTTCTATCATGGCTTCATGATTATTAATTTCAGCTAACCGGGCAAAAGCTGAAAATGAATCAACAGGCTCGGTCCAACCGGTTCTTCCTCGGATGCATTGACTGAGAGTGGTTAAATCATCTTTGGTTGCCTTGCCTTGCTCCATGCGATCCAAGGCCTGCATCCACACTTTAGATTTTGCATTAGTTTTACATGCTTTAACAATTTCATTAGTTAGCTCAATTTGCAGCCCATAGTTTGCTGCATCAACAACTGCATAGGCTGTTCTTGTTGCCAAATCCTCTGATCTTTTCTTCATGCCATCGTTGCCGAAGTTTGGCTCAAGAGGAAGCCCCATTTCAGTTGCATGAATTTTACCATCCTTCCAAAAGACTAATTTTTGTGCTTCAGCTTTACGGAATGCACCACACTCCCTCTTGTCATGCTGCAGGCTATCACACCAAATACAACGTCTTTTGAAGCCTTGTCATACAAGCCTTTGGGTAGTTGACCGTCCCCTTTCTTCCACTTTCACATCAAGCTTTTCCACTATGGAATTAATCTCTATTAGATTAAGATGGAGATCCCACATACTTTTAATTAACTCGTCCATGGCATCCTTCTTTGGAGATGGAACAGCAGAATTTCTTGGTTGCTGGGTCATAGAGACAGAAGGTCGAGAAACAGGAACATGCTCCTTCATGGATTCAGTTGTTGCGGGGGTTGATCCCCATCTTAGGTGCAACCGCTCTCTTCGAGCAATCATATTAACTACTTCAGTGACATCACTCCAAGCAGTCTTCAATCTCGTCTCAGAGTCAGGATCTTCAAGTCGATCAGTTAGCTTCTCTTGAAGGAAAGGATCTGCAGCCTTTAGAAATAATTCAATCTTCTAGCTTTCCATACCTTGTTGATCGTCAGGATCTAGTTGAGCAAATTTTCTTTCAAATTCTCGATGAAGAGCGGTGGTGGTTAGACCCTTATTGGGCCTTTCGACTCATTCAGTGAAAACTTTCTTTGTCATAAGGCCAGAATCTTCAAGAAAAAATTCTTCTCAAAGAGCCTTCTTGAACATGGACTATCCCGCGTCTTTTTGGAAAAGACCATGAATTCGGTCCTGGAGACCATACACAGGCAGACGGGCAAAATAACAGCTCCAGGCATGTTGAGAAACTCCAAAGAAGACCATCTTGTCAATATAGAGGCGGATAAAAGAGGACACATTTTGCCCATTAAATTGCTAGCTCTTGCCCAACTGCTTCCAAAGCTTTAATGGCAGAAGCATCAATCCGCTCTTCTTCTTGTCTCCGTTGTTGTTGCAATTACAACTGCTGCTGAAATTGCAATTGTTGTTGTTGGCTTTCTTGTATCAAATGAACCAACTGTTGCAAGGCATCTCCTCCTGAACTTGATGACTCTCCCATTGGACTTCTTCTTCCGCAGCGGACCTTCACGTCGGGTTCACCACTGTCGTCGTGTTAAGGGTTGAAGGACTACCACTGGGGCTTAGTGCAGAAGAGGAGTATGGGATTCAAAGTTCAGGAAAGGGAAAAAGATTGGGGTTTAACAAGATCCGGGTTTTAGAAATGATTGTTAGATATGATCAATGCCCCACCCTCATTAGGTGCTACCAATGATCCATGGTGCTCAAAGTTGTAAGGCCCCCATTATGAGGAGAAGCTCTTCACCTATCTTCTGTCTAGATCGCCTATCTAAGCTTCACACAGTGGAAGCGCACGGGTGGATAGAGCCATCTTTGTATCAGTTGTTTGGAGTTAAAGAATTTACTGATTCTCCTCTTATCTGTTGTGTACTCTTTATCTCTTTCTCAGATTCTGTTCGTTGCACCGTGTATATTTTACAATGATTTAGATGTGAAAGAAGAATTCAAGCTTTTTCTATGTATTTAGCATACATGAATGGAATAAATAACTCTATCTTGATTACATCAAATGCCTTTGGATACATAATCCATAACATAAAGGATATACTCAACTTCTTAATCCAAATATGAATATCAAATGCAAGCTCTAATGGCTTTTATTTCAAGTACATAGATGGATGTCAACTCTAGGGAACAAGTATTATGTTGGTAGACTTCAAATACATTCAAGATTTGGGCCAATGGTACATGAAATACATTGAAGAAGCATAATCTTTACTTCAGCCCTGTTTTAAAACAGAAAATTCCAGCCCATAATCAAGATAAAAAAGAGTGCATAAACTCATGAATAAGCTCCTCTAATCATTAATGAGTAAAGTCTTGATGAAAAGAGGCCATTTTCTTCTATTACAACCACATAAATCTCTTGTTTGCTCATAAAAATGGACAAGAATAGTGGGCTGCCCTGTTTATGACTAGTTATTTCAGCCCATAACAGCCTATACACCTTCAAAATCCTCACCCTTTGCTTGCCCCAAAGTTACTCAAGTACTTGGATACAAGTCGGACTTCATTGGACCATGAATAAGGTAGACAAAATGAGAGAAGACGTGCATAAGAGCAGGCTGAATACTTTTCTCTCAGATTTCCCCCTTTTATAGACTGTCATACCATGCATTTTTGTCAGACCAAATGGACGGATAAGTGGAGCTCTCACCTTGTTTGCATCTTCATCTTCAGCTCCTGTTAATCTCCAGTTTGCATGCTCCAAAGCATGCACCATGGCTTCACCTCTCTCCAGCTACAGTCAGGCTATGCAAGCCCGCATTTTGCGCCGAAAAATGCGGGCTGCACCCTGCTCAGGCCCAGGTCACTTTTTGACCTACTCAGGTCACTTGCTGGTCACATTAGTCCATTACTTCAGGTCCCCCGTGAACCTAGTGGACTTTTGGCAATTTTCTTGAGTTCTAACCATATTTTTGCACTTGAATCAATGTGATTTATCCTGTAGACTATCAATTACTTCTAGCTGACCAAGTTGTAGGTTCCCATAGACTTATTTTTCATCAATATACATGGTACAACTGAAAATTATATGCTAAATACAAAAGAACTTATGTAATTAAGTTGGTTATTGGGTAACAATGATTGAATTCTGTATGCAAATTCCTCATATAACTCTCAGTGAAGTTCTTCTGTGTTCATAAGAATCCCATGATTTGTATTATGAAGAATAAACTCTTTGACAACATGGTGAGCCTCTACCTTTTTATGGTGATTAATGATATAAAGTGGAGTAAAACAATTTAAAAGTAATATGCAACCTTAGCTTTAATGGGAAAAAGTGGTGTTTATCTACTTTAAAGTGGTTAGACACTAGTCTTTTGGGTGAATTTTCTTTTTTTGGAAAAACTTGAAGAAAAAGTGGACATTAACCACTTGAAAGCGACTCCTAATTGAAAATAAAGTGGTGCTTGACTTAGTTAATGTCATTCTATTTTAGTTAGAATTCTAGCATTTTTGCAAGTGGTGCAATTCACTTTGATGCACCAATTAAATGCTTTGTAGTTTTTCTCGAACACTTAAAAGTGGTGAATAAGCATTCTAAAGTGGTTTACAACCACTATTGGAATGTGGTGGAGTGCTTTAAAGTCCAAAAGAAGTGCTTTACCACTTCAAACTTGGTGCTCCAGCACTACACATTTAGTAGTTGCATACATGGTATTTAAGTACTAGAGAAGTTAAAAGGTGGTTGAAGTCCACTTTAGAAGATTGATCACTAAAGCACCACTTCAGTGTTAATACACTAGAAAATGAAGTTTTCACTCTTTTGCAAGATTTTTAATTTTCTATCTAATTGCATAGTTACTTGATGCTATACAAATTTTTTCATAGGGATATGGTTAGCGCCATGAATAGCATTACCAATTTAGACTAGATTTTGTTTTACAAAGGAAGACTTCAAATCACAATATCCCAAACTTCTTTGTGATTATAGATTTGCAAACTTAAAATTGTTGATAGCTTGGCTACATAAACAGTATCAAAGGGAGACGATTCGCTTGAGGGCCTTAAGGCTAGAATTCTACGATGAGTGCATTATTCTAAACCATAAGGTGTATCAAGTAGCACCTTTGAAAAATGAGATGATCTTGTTAGAAGATGGGCATAGAAACCCACTATAAGCAAGGGAGTATAAGGGGAGATGAGTGTGAATAGCCCTAGGGGCAGGGGAAACCCTAACCCTAGCTGGAAAATGGCTATATAAACAGCCTATGGGTCACTATCATTTGTGAGAGAGTGTACCCAAGTTGTACTCTAAGCAACTTAGTAAGCAAGATTTCATTCTTGTACTTTGATCTCTCTTCTCCCTCTTGTGCACACATTCTACTGCTGCAAACTCTGATTCTCAACAGATATTGTATTTTGTATGTGGATTCATGTGGAAAAAATGTAGAGGAACATATGATAGCCTTGGTCTTATGGCATGGGCCAATTTTGCAAAGGGCGTAGTTAGGATGATACAACAGTAGACCAAATTGGATAGGAAATTGGAGAAATGGAGATTGAAAAATGGGCCAAGCTAGGTAGCTAATGAGAGCATTTGCTAAAAATCTCCCTTTATAATGCTGCAACTAGCACAACCCTTTGACCAATATACACACTCTAGTGCATATGTTTTTAGGGAATGCTTCTAAGTTTCTAAACAAGCATGATTTTGGGTGTATCTCAAATATCTCTTTGACCACCCATTCCACATCAAGTGCTAATATAGAAGCAATTTATAATATGAGGGCTATAACTATTGTAAAGCTTGACATAATGCCTCAATTCAGTAAGAACTACTCTTGAAGCGTGGAAAACTCACAGAGATGAGCAAGTTGGCTTGATGTGTGGAATTGAAAGGATAATAAAGAAGGTGAAAAAGAGTATGAGGAGCTTCAAATGAAAAATATGGGCTAGTGCCAAACAAAGTTGAAATCACAAAGATTGAGGGGATTATCACCATTAAGAAAGGAATCCCTAAGAGACATGGGTATCGATGTCACATGCTCAACATCAGTCACTTTGGTGAAGAGTGATAGAGCTATAGGTTTGCAACCTTGATTTCAAGCTAGTAGTAATATTTTTTCAAGTTAATGGTCATGCACTTAATCTATTGTAAAGTATTCTATGACATTTTCATTATAGGATCAACATGACAATCTAGTATCTAAGATAGAGGCAAAAATAACACATCTCTGATTTGTGGAGACAACCATTAATTTTTTTGAGATAAAAATGTATTTCCTTTGTATTTGACTACTTATTAAGCTTGACATGGCCCATAATAGTGCACATGGTGAATGTGATGGTTGTAGAATGTTGATATTGCAAAGTGTTGTTATGGGTGTATACATACTTTGGTGCCGACACCCATACCACCCACTCTTCTTTGTAATTTCTTGATACTCTTGGTTCCATTGTCTATTTCATAGTTGCGAAGAGCCTTGGAATGATGCATTAACAGTGCTATTACCTAATGATGTGCATGCAAATGACCAGAGTGTAGGTAATACATGTTTGTATTCTTTACAATAGATTGCTCATTGTTGCTTTATGCTTTAGAAATTTCTAAAGTGTAGAAAGGACCAATTAAAGCTACAGTTAGATTATCATTTGATGGTGTGGGAGAGACGAATTGAGAGATCACTTGATCCCATTATAATTATTTTGTTTTTCTAGCGTCATTCTTTCAGGTGGCTCTATCTTCGATCCTCTTGGTCAAGTAATCCAGTGTGTGGCATACCCACCTTAATTTCTTGACGGATAACATTTTAGTAGTCACCCAGAGCTTTCCTTCCAGTCGTCGGCATTCGTACTCTAACCAGAATGATCGGATTTTGTCCGGTTGGGTAAACCTTAGGTCTACCCCGCAATGGAAGCATCCTACCATTACCCACAGAGGACCGACCTGAAGGTTCCTAATTGATCTAATGGTCACCTATCAACAACTAGATCACATCTGAAGGTGTCCTTCGAGAGGCTTCTTGTACAGAAGGAGTGACTGCCATTACCCTTCGTTCATGGAGTACAACACTTTTTTCCAGTAGTAGCAGACTAGGGATTTATGAGATCCATCGCAATGCTCTAGCACAGTCGCCGCACCTTTCCCCTAAGATAATTACAGTTTGGGTTCTGAGACAAAACCCCAGGTAAGTCAACGAATCATCCCTTTGTAGAGTTTATTCCTAGGATTTGTTTTTGGAGAAACCTCTTGGCTAGCCGAGACCACCCTGCCGCCATAGGACTAGATTCGTCGGGAGTCTATCCACTCGCTTCCCTCTATGGAAGTTCTTAGTTATCTAATTACCTACCACATTATGTGAAACATATAAAAACAGCTTCATTAATTAAAATCCCTTTATGTACGGTTGTTCGTTTATGTAATTTACTCACAGACATACAACCATAATAAAAGAAAGTCATTGATTTTATTCTATAATGTGTGTTCTCTTGCCCATACAGGAGAAAGGAAAAAAAATTTCAATTTCTTGTGCTGTCTCATTCATCCCATCTGCACGTCACCGAGATCAAATCCACCTCTAGCTAGTGTTTATCAGTGTCCTAAGTAGAACTCGGGCCATATGGGGGACCAAGTAGTTCCTAGGTGCAAAAAAGGGATTTACTAGCCAGAGCCCCCATGGCACCCTATCCACCTCCTACTTAATATGATCCCTGCTGGGAGACCTCTTGCCATCGGAGCTGGTCCATGCTTCTGTGTGGTGGTTTAAAAAAAACATCCCCTCTTGGTATGGGGATTCAACACCTATCCTTGGGGGAGAGTTAGAGCTCCTCAATTTTTATATGTTCCAACACTTAATTCAATCAGGATCTAATCTAGAAGATCACAAACAAGATTGATGTCTGCAAGCAGTTATGACCTTAATCAATCATGCAACTTCCAAGTGATTGCTTAATTCTAGTAGCAATTGACACTTGAGTTTTACATAATGAAATCTTCCCCTTGGAATTTAACTAGGGGTATCTAGATTTTGGGGTCTCTAACTTCCCAGTTCTTGTAACCAAGTTTCTTGGTCTTAAGTCAGTATTTCTCAAGAGACTTATCCTATTTCTATTGAATTTGGATAGAAATTTTTTAGAAAAAAAAAACCTATCGTATCACAGTTGGTAAAGGGTTGTCATCCACGCCCGTGACTCCGTTTAGTGACTCACATGCTTGCAACTCCAATTGTTGCTTCCACATTAGTAGGGGCATTTGTGATTTCTACTTCTGAATTCTTTTTCTTCAAGGCCATGATAGAATAGAGATGAGAGTAGAGGTATGATAGAATAGGATAGAGCTCTTCAATGTCTTCTCTTCTCGGATTAGGGTAGGAGAGGATGAGAGTCCTTTAGCGTATCCCCTTCCTTGGGTTGAATGGAATGATGTCTCTTCATCCTGTGGAATAGAGTCTCCTCCTTCTTAATCAATATCTCATCCTCATCAAGATTGCTTGTTGTCGCTCTTTTGGTCATCCCCAAGCCCTCAATTTTATAGTTTTGCAAGGGGGGATAGAAGACAGGATGCTTGTTTTTTTGCGTTTTTCGATGACATCATCGATGACAAAGAGAGAACGCTTTATTTTAAAGTTTTTGACAATGTCATTAATGGCATTAGGGAGGGGCTCCATTTTTGCAGTGCGAAGTTAAAAATTTATGAACATATGGGCGAGGATGCACTGCATGCCACGTGACTAGGTGTCACTCTAGATATACGACCAAGGCGACGATCAAGAAATAGACCTTGGCATCTTGGCCTTGGCATACTTGGCAATGGGCTATGAAGGCTTCATTGGCGCTGTTGGCTGCACCCAACTGTGCTTAATTGCCACTTGGCAATGTCGTCACCCAACTGTGCTTAATTGCCAAGTGACTATCCACTAAGCTAGTTCTTTTTTTGTTATCATATACTACAAACATAGTTTTAATAAGCTATTCTTGGGAGGGTCTCCCAAGTCTTTTTTCCACGAATTGGCATATAATGTCTCATTAATTATCTTCATAATGAGAGTCAGTTTCATAATTAGAGCTAGTTTTTTTTTCTTTTAAAAATAAATGTGCGACATGAATCAATTATTCTTTGGAATGTATATGCACATTAGAATAAACTAAGTAATGGGGACATTACACATTGCAAAAATGATAGATCTAGCCTATGGATATTGAGCTACAGGACTTATAGGCCCAACAATGTTGATTTATCACTTTTCAAATGATTGGTGTGCTATCACTAGAATAAATTCCTTTTTTTTTTACAATGTCTTATAATGCACTCCTCACAATGTTTTACAAATTTGGCAACATTGTGAAAGAGGGTGGGCTACCAGAATTGAGACTCTAAGATCTTGTGAGCAATGGAGTCTCCATGGAGGTAATCTCTTGTAACTCCCATGTGTACTTCGACCAAAATAGTACCATGCATCTCATGCTTGCAAACACACCTTCTCAACAATTCATCCTAGCCTAGCTGGTACAACTCTTTAGCAATAAGCAAATACGGTTACACCTTTGAGCATGAGACAATGAACCCAAGCCTTCTAAATTGGGTGATCATATATTCCTTTTTCTAAAAATTATATAATGTTTTGAGCCCAATATGGGGTAAGTAGCCAAACAACTTCAAAGATTCCTAAGGTTGATGGCCAATTCTTTGAAGTTTATTCCCAATGTAGTTACAATCACATATCCTCTAAGGAAATTTTTGAAAAAAGGAGAATAGCACATAAAAGATGTGAGGAACCAATCATAATTATTACAATATAAAAAAATTTGCAAACCTTTTTTCCTATGCATAGATACATTCGATCAAAGTTTAGGACTAGTTTTTGTTAGAGTAGAATGAAGAACTACAATGACATCCAATTTGTTATGTAAGAAAATGTCTAAAAAAGGTTGATACCAAATACTCCACAATAGAGAAAGAATTTTTAAGCATGCATCAAGAAGATTGCCCAAAATGATGTTCTCTACAAGTTCTCCATTGTGGATCCAAGACAAGTGATCATCCTAGCACATGGCTTATTCACTAAGTACAATAGAGCTTAGTGGTCCACAAAGAAGGTGGACAATGTTGCTAATAAGTGATAGTGAAACTTCTTCATGACAAATACCATCGCTAATTCTTTCCTCTCAATGCAATGGATCAATCCATCTCTATGTCTATGAGCCATTAGCTAGCCAAACTTATTGGATAATCCAAATTGCACCACTTCATGTTGGCATAGTGTTCCTCCCATGGCAAACTTTGAGGCATCAATGTGCACATGAAAGGTTGCATTCCAATTTGGGACTCATAAAATTGATGTTGATGTTGGAACCTTTTTTAATGCCTTATAGGCACATTGACATTCCTCAGTCCATTTAAAAACAATTAACATCTTGTATCAAGATCGAGCAAATAGTGCATAATTTAATACAAATCGTTGTTGGTAATATGTCATATGGTCAAGAGAATAATGAATGCCCTTGTAGTTTGTTCACTATGGTACATTGATAATAACTTTGACTTTTGAGAAGTCAATTTCAATGCCATTCTTAGAGACCACATGCCTTGAGTTACAATCATGCTTTTCCTAGAACTAGTACCTCAAAGGGTTTAGGGAGAGACCTCATTGTCTACAATATTTAAAGATAACTCAAAGATTCTCCATATGTTCAATCCAATTGTTATGCATGCACAGATTACCTATGACACTTCGAACCATTTATGAAGCATTTTCCCTTAAAGTTACTATACATGAACCATTGAAAAGTTGTAAGAGCATTAGTTGTACCAAAGGGTATTACTATGTATGCAAACACTCTCCGTTCAATTGCCATCTGTACCTATCTTTTAGATAAGCTTATAATTAGTTGTGTCCCAAAGATCCATCTAGAAAAATATAAATTTTGTTTCTTGCAACCTATTTTGGAAAATCCTTCAATGCCTCGAAAGATGTGGCTTTCATTCCATTCGCCAACATAACACAAAAGCACATAGTTTCTAGGTGGATTACCCCAATCTTGCAAAATGGTATAGCTAAGAATGTTAACTCTTGCCACCCTATTAACAATTCCTTTTCAGGTTGTATCACCCAATGTAATGATGGAGAGAACTATGTACATCTTTGTTACCTTCAAGAAGGCAATGACTTCTAAAGTTCCTAACATGGGGTTTAGGATTAGACTAGGTATGTGTGTATCAACATCCTAACCTATCATGATTCATATTTCCAATTGCATTGGTCTCTCTATCTATTTTTTTAGTGCTTCTCAAACTACAGATCTTTGCTTCAATAGTTATCCTAGTAGCAAGGGGACTAGGGTCAAAGGTAATGAAGTAAGTAAGCTAGAACTTAGTTTTCCCTATTCATATCCTTTAATAATCTTTTACTAATACTCATTTCTTGGTTATCTTAAGTGAAAGTTTTTTATCACCTCTTTTCTTCCTCTTCTTTGGTGTTGTTTGCCTATGGATGATACATCTAGGTTACTAGGCCCAAGTACTAAAATATCAGTTTGTTTTGCTTGAGCTCTACTCATTATGTTCAAGGGAATGGGGGGTAGCAATCATCATCCGATGTCTCAACATGGAAAGATCCAAGTGCTAGTGATGGCATGATTATCGAGCTAGTGAAACACTTCTATCTAGGACAATCAATGTATAGGTGTGTGAGTATTAGGGGAGATTTGAGATCACTTTTTAGCGAGAGAGATAGTGCGATTTAATTTATTAAAAACATTATTGAAAAAAAATTAACAATCTTAGGAAATTTTTTCCCTTTGTACATTGGTAATTTCATTTTCTATCATTCATTAACAACAAACTTTGAAAGCGTTGTATGCACTTGTCACCTTCAATACCTCACCACTACTTAGAAGCTTCCCTTCAGGCTTCAATCACTCTCTCAAAATATTCCCCCTTCATTTTCAAGTATTCATTTCAAGGGATTGTAAACCACATCTAATTGGAGGGTGGTCTCCCTTCTTGGGAATTTGATTGCAAATATGGATAACCATAAACATCTATACCACCTCCATATTGATCTATATAATGAGTATGTACCTATTTGCAAAAGAAACAATATGTTTGGTAACACACTACAAGTGCATTGGAAGCAATGAGATTAGAGGACAAAAAGAATATCCATTTATGGATTGATGGCAAGTTGTATCCTATGGATCATGCAATAAGAAGAATCCCTTAATTCTCTTCCTATTTCTCATTGATAAGGTTTGTTAGAGATGGTCATCAAGGGCTTTGAGCTTATACTTAGAATCCAGGCCATTCAAACATTTTGAAGCTAGAGAATCAATGTTTATGTCTAGAAATAGATACAATGAGAAAACATTTAGAGGAGAGAAAAATTACAATAAGATGTCTAAGAATCCAACTACATGTAGCCATAGAAGAAAATGACACTTTGGTTGCATGAAAGGTAGAGAAGTCTAAAGAATATTGAGATACTCAAGCCTAGACGTATATGTTGCAAGAAAAGAATAACAACAATACGATAACATTTGGTCGCTCACCCTAAGCTAGTTATATTGTTCTCTTGTATTTTAGGAGCATCAATTCCAAAGAAAGTGCTCATTTTGTGAATGCATTATGAGTCTATGCTCAGTGTATTGTCCTCCTTGTTGTAACCAATAGGGCCATTCTCATTATGAGGAATGTGGAGAGAGCATCACAAGCCTACATGAGTATCATTCCTCCCAAAGCTATAGGAAACATATTGACCAAGTAGAGGTTTTGGAGACTAAGGAACAAAGTGTTGAAAAGTTCCTACAAAGGTCTTACCTGGACCAAGAGGATATCCAAAGCACCTTTAAAAAAATGGGGATCAATAGAGAAAGTTACAATCAACTCTTCAAAGTTATGCAAGAGATATTGAATAAGAAAAGAGTTGAGGGGTCTTTGCTTTCAAAGCTATATTTAGTTCAATAAACAAGATGGAACATCAACTAGAGAGTCTTGGAAGACCTTGGTGAGCCCTTTCATATCATAGATAGCTATCATAGAAAAAAGAGAGTGCTAAAGTATGATATCTATAATAACATATTCTTTGACATAAGGACTTTGCAAAGAGCTATGATTAGGTTTTATAAGCTAAAGCATACAATTGCAAATTGGGTTACTATCTTTATTATAAAGCTAGATAAAACCTTCATTGTGAAGAGTATGAAAATGGGGAGAGTTTTTATTAAGTTTAATGAATAGGGCTATTTAGCTAGGTAATAAGAGTAATGAAGAAACACAGGGTTTAGTGTACTTTAGCATGCAATCAAAGCAAGAAATTTGGTGATTGTTAGCATTTTAGGTTGACATGTTTTGTATTGCACTATGTATTTTGTGAACTTCTATACTTACACGCAGTGATAAGTGCTCAACAAGTAAGGAAGAAACTATATTGAAGGGTTTGGACAATATAAAGTGGAGTAGCACATAACTACAGATTTAAAGACACTAAAGTGCATGTATAATGTGTCAAGATGTGCTATTGCTAAGAGTCCTTACATTTACTATATGGCCATGGCCAAGGAGTACAAGGTTGCAAGTTGGAATAAGGTGCTTGATAAACATAGCAAAGATTAAAACTTTCAAGCCATTCTAGATATTCCTTTAACAAATATCCACATGTGTAGATTGCATGCCTTATGTAGAATAGTAGAGAGTATTGTGCATCTTTACATTGAATTTTCATGGAAATCAGAATTCCAAAAGATTGGGAATCATGCTATTAGGGCTATTGAAAATGTTCTGTCAAATAATGGTCTTTGCGAGGGGAATGTTGTAATTGAGGTAGATCCTCAAATATCCAAAAATGGAAATAGTGTTCTTAGGAAACCCTAAATAGAGGGATTCAATGCCAAAAGATTTTTGGGCTTCCATGGAAATCCCAAAAAAATAAACTCCATGAAAGGTTCTTCTCACATTTATTAAAATCAATGGAAAGCACAGTTACAATGCAATCAAAGACCTTGGGGAGATGATGGAAGAGCAAGGAGAAGAAAGGTCAAAGTTTAGGAGGCATTGGATACAATGTTCATGTGTTGTGATAAAACACCTTGGTCCAAGGATGATCTCTCAAGCCTTTAAGAAGGCCCTCAATAAATTTCAAACCTCCATGAAGGATGCTTCAAGAGTAGATAATCTCACATACTATATAGTAAGGAACTTTGTATTTGGTTTCTATGCTTGTGCTTATTGTTTAATTCTTAACTTATTCCATCCTTTTTTTTCTTATGAACATCATACTATTTACAGTCATAGTCTCTGATTTATGTGGCAACATGGGAGTTTATTGATTTGGTCTACCTAATGAATGGAGAAGTTTCATTGCCAAACAAGGAGTACTTTAGATATACAAGATATGGTGGTGGTGCACAAAACACAAGTAGGCTACTCAAAGTGTTCTAATGATATCCCAACGTAATTTGGTATAGAATAATGATAGAAGAAGTAAAGAGGATGTCCCAAAAATGAGAGCATTATAAATATCAAAACATAAGGGTCAAGAAGTATATAATAACTCATGTGTGAATGACAAGTTTTTACAATGGCTAGCCTCTAGAAAGAGGTAAGG
Organism: Lygodium microphyllum; assembly: GCF_053477565.2. Lineage (NCBI taxonomy): Eukaryota > Viridiplantae > Streptophyta > Polypodiopsida > Schizaeales > Lygodiaceae > Lygodium > Lygodium microphyllum. Next base: position 123,972,112 of record NC_141138.1, read on the forward strand.
CTAGAGATAGGGATCAAAGAGAAGATAATCAAAGCTTATAGTCCTAGCTACATTAGCTTGAAGAGGATGGTTTCATCTTCTTTGTCGACATTTCATCCATCTTCATCATCCTCATCCTTTGAGGTTGGTAGCTATATAAGCGATGGTAGCACTATTAGAGACAATGACTCCATAGGAACCATGCCTTTCATACGCCACAGAAACTATCTTTTGGAGTAATAATGTAAATTGCACATGTCCTCGACCCCCATTTCAATGGTCTGAGTAGTATATGATATATTGGAAGGGGAAATTAAAGATTATAATCTATATTAGATACTAAACACCCACATTGAAACTCACTTTTTGACCAAAATTGTTTTTTTTGCATTCATTGCAAGTATATAGCCTCCACAAAACTTGGTCAATACCTTCAATGCAAAAAGCGGAAGTGTTGCATTGTGCAAGAAATACTCATTGTGTGAAAAATTATAATCTATAATGATGAACATTATATACATCATTTATTCAAATCAATACAATCTTTCTCTATACTACATCACAGGATATAGTGTTTATGCATATGCATGTATCTTTTTATGATCCAATTAGCTAATGTATTGGGAAAGCATTGCATCTTTTTGTGTTGTGTTGAATTGGAGCTATTGGTTAGCTGATGTCTTTGAGCCCCTTGATCGAGTAAGGAAGTCATCACTATACATTAAGACCTAGTTACAAAAAGCCTTTCTTAAAAAGAAAACCGAGAATATCATTAACCAAGAACAAGAGAGCATAAACTAAGTACCAATTTATTTTCATCACTTAACACTATATTAGGGAATTTGGGAGTTCTCATATAGTTTGGGAATTCCCAATATAGTTAATATTTGGCCACATGATCAAATCTTATCCCCTTACTTGAAGGTAGAGTCTACTCTAATTACTATATAGGTTGTCTTTCCAAGTCCCACTTTGAAGCATGGGTTAAGATCCACATGGCCAAATCTCTACCCCTTATTTGAAAATGGGACTTGGGAGATTTCAAAATTCTCTAATATGGTGTTACTCTCAAGTAAATGTGCCATCTACAACAAGATTGTGCCACTCCCATCCTCTTACTAGTTAATTTCTCATACTTTTCCATGTTAGCTATGCTGAGCCTTTCAACTATTGCAACTCTTTCTTCTTTGGTAGGCAATTGTTGTGGCTCATAAGCCTTGGCCTCGCCTTTAATACTTTCAAGGATCTCCTCACCCATAACAAACTTTGCATCTTGAAACACACAAAATAAACCAAGAGATGTAGACCTATCTTGTCCATTGCTCATTCTAAGTCAACCTCACTAACATACACTAAGGTAGTGAGATTGTAATCCTTACGAATGTCTAGTGAAGTCATTACATTGTCCAACAATAGATAGTATTGGTATAGTCATTTGGCATTATAAATGTAGGCATGCACATGATATGTAGGCTTCCTTTCTCACATGCATCGACCGATTGCACATCTTGAAAGTGATCAGGTGGCAGTTAGGGCTTGATCAAAACTTTGTAGAGAAATCTCTACTCTCTCTCCTCCTCCATGTCAAAGGGTATCATTTCATTTTCCTCTTCAAGCTCTTTAATAGTAATAGCAGGTTGTCTCTTTTCCTCAGCATGTGATCCTTGTGAAGTCCTTTCTAAGTCATTTTCATCCTCTAGAATATGTAAATCACAAATGAATGCAAACGAGGATTGCATAAGCCAATCCTACTTTGAGTTTATTGTGTTGTTCTCTACGTCCTTATGTCCATTCCTAGGTAATTTATCTAGTTCCTTAGCTAGCATTCTCTTCATAACTTTCCTAGTTGCAAAGTCATGAGTGTGAACGTATTCCTGTGCCTCTATGGTCATTGCGTGAGTAAAAGTTATTCTTTGGTATTTCTCAATGTGAGCATGCATCACATTTGTACAAAAACTCAAAACATTCTCAATAGAAAGCATGGAAGTAAACATATGCAACAACTTAGGAGCACGGGAATGAAAGCATGCACCATAGAGGAACATAAAAAGCTTTTCATCTTGGGTTTCTTTCTACATCATCCTCAAACTCTAGTTCTTGTAATCCTGTTTAATGTTTCTAAAAGAAGAAATAAGTAAAAATTCTCCACGTCAAACAAACCTCCTCACCAAAATTCTCACCCATAGCATAAACAAGAGACACCACCAAGTGATATAGGGGCCCTCTGCAAGTGGAAGGGGCCTCCCTCACTTGATGGTAACTCATGCAAGCTTCACCATACATGAGGGTTATGAGCAAGTGATACGTGGTCTCTCTATAATTGGGAGGATCCTTCCTTACTTGGTGGTGACCCATGCATACTTCATCACATAAGAGGGTCACTACCAAGTGATGCAAGTTCTCTCTACAAGTGGCTGGAACCTCCCTCACTTGGTGATAACCCATGCATGCTTCACTGCATATGAGGGTTACCATTAAGTAATAGGGGATCCACTAGTGAAAGGGATCTCTTTCACTTGGTTGTGACCCATGTGGACCTCACCACATACCAAGTTTACCACTAAGAAATATGGGGGCTAGAAGCCTCGCACTTGATCTTGACCCATGTGGAGGCTTCAACACACATGAGGGTCACCACCAAGCGATACGTGGTCTCTGTGCAAACTCAAAAGGGTCTCCTTTGATTGATGGTGACCCATAGAGACCTCAACACACAAAAGGGTTACCATCAAGTGATAGAGGGGCTCTCCGCAAAGATTTCCCTCACTTAATCACCGCCAATTGGGCTTCATCACACACAACAATCAACACCAATGATACGAGGGCTCTCTACAAGTGTGAGGGATCCCCTCACTTGGTGAGAACTCATGTGGGCTTCATCATAGATAAGAGGCAATATCAAGTGATATGGGGAACCCTCCCACTAGTGAGAGAGGACTCTCTCATTTGGTCATGACAAATGTGGGCTTCACCACACATGTGGGCCACTACCAAGTGATACTACATGGATCCTTTGTGATACTTGAGAGTGTTACAACTATATATATCATCTCTCACTTGACTTGGGTCTCACCTATATATACTAACTCTACATCAATATGAATCATTCTTTGGGAGCATGTCTTGTGTATCTCTCTCGTACTCTCTCTCTCTCTCAACATGGTATCAGAGCTATGGATGCGTAGCAACAACAAGGAAGATAAGTTGTTTCATTGTTTATATTTGATTGAATTCTTTGCACAAACGATGATTTGATACATGAACTTGTTCAAAACGGCTTGTCAATCGGAGTTCTAGATCAAAAGTTATGACAGTTTAGGATTCAAGATAACAATTCTGCTCGAATCTGCGATTCTTTATTTAAAACTGTGATTCTAATTACAGTTCGTTAATCCCCAATTACAGTTCATCGTCTTCGTTAATGACGTTGATTACGACAAACAAACATCTTGCTATTTTTAGTGATGTTTTATTATTGTTCACGTTCTTCGCTCGACCGAAATATCACTTTTCTTATATGCGTCATCTCGTCTTGCACGTTACGTCTCCCTATTTCGGGCTTTCTTTTTAGTCACTCAATACTTTTCGTCGTTCTTACGTGCATCTCCCTATTTTGGTTGTCATGCGTCTCAACTACGCTCGTCTTGATCATGGTTTGCAGATTCTGCGAACTCATCTTATTTGTTTTCTCTCAACATACAGGCATGGCCAATTGCATAATTGTTAACGGATATCTGTCTGGCCAATGTTCGGTTCCCTTCTTCCAAGGACAAGGCTTTCCTGGGTGGAAAGCAAAGATGATGCTAATTCTTGAAGGTGATGAATTATCTAATATTGTTTCGGGCGACCTGTATGATTACTGATTGCCCATTATTTGAACAATGGAAAATTGATTATACTGATTGGATTCGTCGTGACAAAGTGGCTCGTCGTTATATATTATCTGCACTTCCTGACTCACTTATGTTGGATGTCTTTCATCTGGAAACCTCTCATGCTGTTTGGGAGTATCTTATCTCAACGTTTGAGAAGAAATCGGTCACCGAAATTTTATATCTCCAAACTTGTTTGAAGAATCTTCAATATAAGGTTGGTACTTGTATGCACTCTCATATCGAGGCTTTTAAAGACATTATCAATCAGCTTGGTGCTGCCGGCGCTCCTGTTGCTAAAAATCAGATTATTACTCAACTTCTTCATACCATCAAAGATCCTTTATATGACAATATCATCACTATTTTGTCTAACAAGGATGATATCCACTTTTACAAAGCTTGTATATCTCTTATTGAATATTCTCAACGTCATGAGTATCATTTGGAAAAATCTGATGCTGTTTTGGTCACTCGCGAACAAAGGGATTTTGATGCTGCTTTTGTTGCTCGCAAGCGTCCTGCTTCACGTTTTCAGCAAGGTGGACGCCCTAATCAAGATATGACGAAGAACGTTCTCGAGCTTATATTGCTCAACAAACTACAACTGATGATGATCATATTCATGAGGAGCTCAATTTCGTCCATCATGATATCTTTCCAGAAAAGGTACTTCATGTTCATGATGGTTCTCTTTTCATCGTTGATTCAGGTGCCACTGGAAACATGACATACCAATCGCAGTGGCTTCACAATTATCATTCTCTTCCTGTCAAGAAGTTTGTTTACCTTGCGGATGATACAACTTGTCAAGTCAAAGGAGTGGGTGATTTATATCTGGGGACTATTTCATCCACTAGAATATTAAGAGGAGTTCTTCATGTTCCAAATTTGCAAAGAAATCTTCTTTCTGTTGCTCGTCTAGTTGATCTTGGTTTGTTTGTTGGCTTTGATCATAATCAATGTCGTATAGAGAAAGATGGACATACTATAGCAGTGGCTCCTCGACAGGGTAATCTATTTGAGCTATCATTGAACGACACAGTTGCAAATGTTGTTACTGCTCCTGGAGATGCAGATTGCAAATTATGGCATCAACGATTTGCACACTCCGATTTTGCCAAACTTCTTGATCTTCATCGTCATGGTCTTGTGCAAGGTATGGATCTTAAATCTCATCCACGTATGGGAATATGTGAGTATTGTGCACTTGGAAAACACCATCGTTCTCCTTTCCACACTTCTACTTCATCACATTCCTATGCTCTCTTGGATTTGGTTCATACCGATATTTGCGGTCCTTTTCCTGCCTCAAAGTCTCAATATCGATATTGTATAACTTTCATTGATGATTTCTCACGGTACACACATGTCTATCTTCTTCGACATAAGTCTGAGGCTTTATCTATATTTAAACAATACAAGATAAGTGTGGAGCTTCAAACTGGATTCTCTATAAAGACGCTTCGCAGTGACAATGGCAGTGAATATGTATCCAATCTATTTGATGACTTCTGTAAGGATCAAGGTATTCATCATGAGTTTATAGTTCCTTATTCTCCTCAGCAAAATGGTGTTGCTGAGCGCAAAAATCGCACTATTCTTAATGCTATACGTTGCATGCTTATACACTCTGGTTTGTCTCGAAAGTTTTGGACTGAAGCACTTCTAACAGCCGTTTTTATTCAAAATCATATTCCAACTACTGCACCTGCTGGTAAAATTTCTATAACAATCTGGACAGGGAAGACACCTTCAGTCTCTCACTTTCGCACATTTGGCTGCATTGCTTATATTCATGTGCCCAAGGACACTCCACATAAGTTGGATCCTCCAGGTTTGAAGGTTATTTTTCTTGGTTATTCAGATCATTCCAAAGGTTACAAATTTTATGATCCTTCTACTCAAAAGGTTATCATTAGTCGTGATGCTATATTTGATGAGAAGACTATGGGTGGTACATGGTCGTCAGATGTTTCAGATGATACACAGTCTTTGCTTAGTGCATTTCCTTACTTGCTTTGTGAGTCTACTAATTCTGATGATCATAAACCTCCTTTACCTCCAAAGAAGATTGATGAAAATTCGGAGATCTATGTCGATCTTCCTATTGAGATAGAGCTTGGATTCTATTCTATTGAATATGATGTCTTTGACGATGCTATGTCTGTCCAAGAGGATCCAATATTGTATATGGAAGCTATCAATTCATCTCAAAGGGATCAATGGCAAGAAGCTATGCAAGCTGAGTATGATTCTTTAATCTCCAAAGGTACATGGATTCTTACTGAACTCCCCCCAAATCGTGTTCCTATCAAATGTAAATGGGTTTATAAAACCAAGACCAAAGCTGATGGCTCATTTGATAAGTTCAAAGCACGACTTGTTGCAAAAGGTTACTCGCAGATTGCAGGAGTAGATTATCAAGAAACATTTTCTCCCGTTGTGCACTCCACAACTATTCGTATGATTTTGGCTTTTGCAACACTATTTGATCTAGAAATTCACCAAATGGATGTTAAAACGGCTTTTCTCAATGGAGATCTTGAGGAAGAAATCTATATGGAGCAACCTGAAGGTTTTATGATTGCAGGAAAGGAGCATCTTGTATGCTAGCTTCATCGTGCATTATATGGATTGGAGCAAGCCTCTCATGCTTGGTATATTAAGATTGATCAGTTCCTCACATCTAAAGGTTTTGTTGCATGTTTTGCTTACCCAAATCTTTACATCAAAAGGGAGGACAAATGTTTTATTATTCTTGCTCTATATGTTGATGATACTATTCTTGTGTCAAATAATATTGCTTTCTTGGATGCTGTGAAGAAGCTTTTATCGACTGCATTTGAAATGGTGGATCTTGGTGAGATACATTCTTGTTTGGGTATTTAAGTTCAACGACACCGACAACAAGGCATTCTTCTTCTTCGCCAGACAAAGTTTATTAATGATATTGTTAAGAAGTTTGGGTTGACAAATGCGCACTCTGCCAACACTCCCATTCTTTCGATCTCTATCAAGGGTACATCTACAACACGCAATTTCTTATCTATGTCACTATGAGTCTTATTACCAACTTCCATCCTCCATAGTTAGTGCTATGCTCTAGATCCATATTTTCTCACATGGTATTAGAGCCCAATTGGGCATGGCACTACTCTTCTAGCTTCATTTCACTCTTATCTAGCTCAGCTTGAGCTCAGACCAAGTCTGGAACCCCAATTCCTACTCTTTCTTCTCACTGACCTGCTTGGTAGCCATAGCCAGGCTACACCTACCTTCAGTTGAGCACTTGATCTCATCATACATGTTTTTTTAGCTCTTTCTTTCTTCATCAAAGCTTTTTCTCAACTTAAGGAGCTCCCTACTATCACATCAGACAATGACATTACACCCTGCAGAATGCAACATTGTGCATTTATTGAAAACGACACAGTTCACAATACTATAACAGTCCCTACGACTGTGTGCAGTGCGAGGCGCAATCCAGGCGGCCATCATAGGGCAATTGAAGCCTAGTATCTAAGATTTCTTCTCATCAAAAACCTCTGATGGTGTATACAGCTCACACAGAGTGAAAAGCCAGGCCCTTGTCCTAGAACCCTAACTGGTAACCATAGCTAAAGCTTGGAAATTTGATTTTTTCTCACTGTTCCTCCTCACTGAAGCCTTTGCCAATCAAACCTACTCAAACTCCAGCAAGATTTCCTCTCCAAGGCAACAAGAAAAAGCTTCAAGAATAAGATTAAGCATCAATGCCCAACATTGAGCTCCAAGATAGTATCTCATTGATACTCATGCAGTGTTGTTAAACACTAATCATCCTATGTCTCTTGACACATTGAGATACAACTTCCTTCCTGGTTATTTGAAGATGATTGTTACTTGTAAAAAATAGCAAATATTGAGCAAATAGCAAAGTTTGATGGGGAAGGATTTCATGCTTGGAAGGATAAGACCATGTACCACCTTATGTGAAAATATTTTTGGGACTTGTTTGAAGATGAAGAAGAAGATGCAGATGAGAAGAAAGAAGATGCTGCAAAAGACTAGCCTAAAACAAAGGCATGGAAGAATATGAACAACAAAGCTCTAGGTATTATTGCCTGGGGTCTATCAAATGATGTATTACACCACATCTCTGGCATCAAGGATGCAAAGAAGGCATGGGAAGAACTTGACAAGATCTTTAGTACACAAGCAAAGAACTCGAAGGTAAAATTACTTATGCAGTTTTATAAGTTGGATGTAAAAGATAGTTCATCTATGACTGTACACATCAATAAGTTCAAGATCCTTAAAACTCAGCTAGCAACTCTTAAAAAGAACATTGTTGAGGATGAGGCAATAGCAATGCTACTTGCTAGTGTTAATCATGAACTGTATGAGAGCCTTGTTTCAACATTAAGTAATGTTACTAGTCTCTCACTCAAGGACATTGAGCACTCACTGCTTGATGGAGAAAGCAAATTTAAAAGCAATTATGTAAAAGAGACCAGCTCAAGGGAAAATCTCGTATACATCAAAGGAGCTACTGGACCCAAGGGAAGAGGTCGAGGATTCAACACTAAAAACAAAAGTCGGTTGACATGTCATTATTGTGGTAAGACTAGCCATATTGCCAATGAATTTTTCCACAAGAAAATAGCATAGCAGATGCAAAATGACCACCACCAAAGTCAATTCATGAATGAAGAAGAAGAAGGAGATGCTTCCGCTACCATCAACAACTCTGACAGACTGTTCTAAGGAATTTTTTTCCATAGTGGATTTTCTTTTTGTAAAAACCCTTGCCAAAGATGTAAAATCTCAAACTTTAACTTGATTAGGTTCCCTATGAGCTAGTCTCCTAAGCCATGTTATCATGTAGGGGGGGCAAAAGCTAGCAAGTGTAGGGACTCATCATTTGAGGGGGGGGTTTTAGAAATAACAAATGATGTATGCTCCAGGAAGAGTTGTCCTGAATCCCATATGCACAGTGAGGAGAGTGGAGAAGCTGAAAAGCTATAAAGATATGTACTTCAATTTTCTAGCAACGCTATTTGTACTTTGTACTTCATTCTGTGTCTTTGTCATGGTCAGCTCAAGAATGTGTTTATGAGTCCAAGCCTTCATCTTGGAACCTAAATCACTTAAGCAATAGTTTGTCTTCTTGTCTATGTCATTATGAGTCTTGTTACCAACTTCCATCCTCCATAGTTAGTGCTATGCTCTAGATCCATATTTTCTCACAAGGATTGGCCCCAAGATGTGTTGTTGTAACATGTCAAGAACAAGAAACATAGTCCTCTCTATTTTTGTTTTAATCTAGGAGATTTATGACTTTCTCACACAAATGTTTTTCAAAAATAGTCGCTCTAACCTATGACAAAGAAACCTCCTTTGCTCAACGTAGTTCAATAATTCAAGAGACAAGTGCTATACATCTAGAGTTCTTCTTTGATAATGTGCTTCATGCATATGTAGTGTGTCATGCCTTAGTGTGCTCAAACAGTCTCAACTAAAAACTAGCCATGTGATGTGTAAATACATTCTTTCCATGCTTTTCTCTAGCACAGTGAGATGTTGAGATGATGAAAGTTGGCTAACCCATGCTTTCGCTCCTTTAGATATTCAATGAAACTTAAATGTTGCACTTCAATGCATAATCATTCATTTTTTTACAAAAGAAAACTTGGCATTTTATCCTTCATTACACATCAATTCATTATATGGACTATTCTTTATGTTATATGATATTTTTTTGTAGAAGCACCCCCTAAAAAAACACTTTAATATGCAAATGGGTGTAAATTGAGATTGAGGCTAAACCTCATGCCCTATAGCCCACCATACATCTAGACATGTTCTACTATTTTCTCTCTCTCTTTTGGATTTAAAAATCATGTTTTATAAATTTTTACTATTTTCTTAATTATTTCTATTATAAAAACTCATTATTTTATCATTTTTTATTATACAATAGTAAAGAACAACCATGGAAACCAATATACAATATTTCATCTACTTACAATATTTCTTCCACTAATGTTATCAATTATCATCACATTTTTTCAATTTTATGTGTTTTGTGTGTATTAGATAATTCATTTTTGCATTATGACACTCGTAATTAAAAAAATTTGGGCTTGTAGCCCTTAGACACAACATATATCATTTCCATATAGAATTTCAATTTATATGTATCTCAATTTCATGATGAAAACAATAACAGGATTTAATTTATTTTAAAAGCACAACTTACTGCAAGAAACCCACTTAATTTTTCATGATTTCATATATGCCTAGGCCGCTTGCTGGCACTCCATATAGTTGCTACTAACCACCTTCACACTCCTTCACTCCATTTCTTGCATCTTATCGAGATCTCATACACCTTTCCCTCTCATCCTCTCAACCCACATGAACAAAAATTATGGCAAGAGAGAAAGAGGAGAGAGAAAGACTAAATTTCTAACTTTCAGCATAGTACACCATTTCTCGCACTTGTTGTAGCGATTTGAGGTAAAAAATTGCTCAATTTTATACCCAGATCTTCTCCTTCTAATTCAATCAGTTGCAAAATCTATTTTTTAAGGCCATGAGGGGGTGTGCTAAAAAATACGTCCCTCCTACCCCTCTCATGAAGATTTTGTAGGTTTTTAATCCGTTAATCTTAATTACTTAAAAAACTACTTCATCCCGTTGTATTGACACTACGGGCAAGTGGTTTTCTTAAAATTAGAGGCCCAAACATACTCAAATTTGAGATCTGAAAATATTAGCACGTTCTTGCTGTCATTTTCTATTGAGTTGGTCTCCTAGGTTCTATTTTCGACTTCTGATCAAGTATCTTCTTTATAACATGAAAGTTGTGCCTGTTTAAATGGGCCATCTAACTAACTTTGATTGACAAATGGATGCTTCCAGCACATTCTAGCTCACATGCTTTTGCTTAGAAAAATCTAGTGCCTCTTAATTTTTACCATAAATACTTCATTTTTGGCGCATAGTCGCACTAATGCTCAAGTTGCGCCTCTTTCATGGACCATCTAATGAACTCTAATTGATGAAGAGGCACTTTCAACTCATTCTCAGTCACCCACTTTTGCTTTAAAATTTTTAGTGCCTCTTGACTTTTACTACAAATGCTCTATTTCTCAATTCATTTTTGGCACCTAAATGCATCTCTCATTGGCAACCATAGGATAGGGCGATTAAGCCCGTCAAATCCACAAATGGATCTCCACACAAAGAAAACATAGAGAGCATCAATTTTCTTCTAATAAAATACACAACATAATACAAAACACAATCCTCACCCTACTTCCTGACAAAATGAAGATATGAATTCCATGAGGGATAGGCTAAGCACAATTTGACAAAAAGATCAAGAGCTAGCTATGAACCAACTTCTCCAATATATATCGGCTAAAAGAACTATCAAGGAAGTCATCCAAACTAGTGGTTTGCTGACTTGCTTGCTTGACCTAGGACAACTGGACCAAGAACTCCTATAGCCTAGTTCACTTGAATTCATATTTTTTAAAAATGTTTTCACATTCTTTATTATTTAGTAATTTCTACTCAGATGTGTAGAAAGGAAGGAGAAGAGCATAATGTGGCCCAACGAGAACAGGGTATCAGCTTCAAGTCCAATCTCAGTATCCAAGAACCTACCAAGTGCTCACAAGGCAACATTAAATCCTTTTTTTTGCTCAATTTTATTTTTGCTCCAATCATCCTTATTTTCTTTTGGCTAGAGGTTACCTCCCAGGGAAGGGCAAGGGATCGGTTTGGGCCTCAGGTCTGACTCGTCCCTAAGGAATCTACTAGGCCTCCACAAGGCGATGAACATCTGCTCTTTTGAAAAAAAATTCTCTTCATTTTCTTATTTCAAGGGTTAGAACCCCTTTTTACCATCTTCGTATTATAGCTATTTTAGACATATTTGCCATTTTCTTATTTTATTCATCAGGCTTCCCTAATTGCCTCATAACTAATAAAATTTCTAGAACTAGCTTTTTAGTAGGCTAGCAAGATAGGGTCACTAGGGCTACCACTAAGACAAATCGTTGCATGCCTAACAATGCCTTTCCAAGAGATGGACAACTACTCAAACCTCCCCAAATATACCTAACCTAATCTTGGGACTTCAGGCCTTGAGTGCTAGTCATTGTCAAAGAAAATAATATACCCCAAGTACACATACACATTTTGCTTAAAGACAAGGATTTTGAAAAGGAAATACATCACCTCGACTTGCCACAAGAAGTATCCATGTAGTAGTTGGCTCCCTTGAGGTGATTCTTCAAACCTGTATAATGCAACACTAAAACAAAGAACCATTAAATGCACCTACACCAAATAGACACAACCCTCTTGGCCTAACAAGATAAATCATTTCACTGTAGCAAAAGAAGTGGTCCTCGTGGCGGCCTAATGAAAAAAACAATACAGGTTATATGACATCCCCCCTTGGAGTGGTATTCAACATAAAACAAGATGTGCCATTCCAAGGAGAAAATAGAACTCTCTGACCTAAACTAAATGCATCAAATTATGATCCATACATCTTGCATATATAGCAATGGGTGTATGCATAACATGCCATCTAACGAGGCTATGGGTCAAGATAATAACAGTAGATGGGTCTCGACTACTTTCTACATCACCCAAACTAACCATCGCCCCTGTTGGACTGGTGATTTAGCCAATTCCTGCTTCACATCCTCGAAGGATATTTTAGACATATCACTGGAAATAAATGAACCATTAAAGGATAATAAATTTTTCAATGGCAGTGTCCTTTTAGCAATTGCATTAATAAATCATCGAAAATATTCCATTGAGATGATAAAAACTATGCACTTCCTTAGGGTTTCTCAGCAGACTCATAGCAATAATGACTTTGATCTTTTTCAAATTAGTTACAATTCTAATTGAACCAACCACATGGTCCAATAGTAACCTGTAGGGCACTATATGACACATTTCCTTGGATTTAAAGTAATGCCAAATTGTCTACAATACTTAAAAAATTTTCACAAAATTATCAACCAGATTTTCTTAATGTTAGTTGCCCCCAAATCATCAATGAAAACTTTTAGCTCTTTTGGATAAATGTCACAGAAGGTTTTATCATATGTACATTAACAAGAACTCGGTGCATTACATAAGCCAAAGGCCATGACATGAGATGCAAAGGTTCCAAACATAGTTACGAATGTCGTCTTTAGCTTGTCCTCCTCTATGATGTCCATTTGATTATAGCCGACAAAACAATCCATAAAGGAGTATATATCTCCACATGCTAACTAATCTAAGATTTGATCAATGAATGGCAACAAATAATAGTCCTTAAATGTTTGTTTTTGAGTTCTCTAAAACCAATACAAAGTTGGAATTGATTATTATTCATCATTTTGATGACCATCAGTGAACACCACTCTGTGTGTTGCATGGGAAATATCAAGCTAGCCTTACATAATTTCTATAACTCTTCAAATAGCCCATCCCTTAGCTTAAAAGATATGTGCCTCACTTTTTCTCAGATTAGGTCAACTTACCTCTTTTAGGAGAATAGTATGCATAGCTAAACACTATCACATCTGCATCTTGGATTCTATCCTCAGCTTCTATAGGCTTGTTCAAAGTTACATAGTATATGTCCTCTATAGTAGACTTCTCTCTTGATTCATCACTCGACAAAGTCTTACTACTAGAAGGCCTCTGTAGTGCATCCTATTTCATTGAGGATATAGGTGCTCTCTTCTTTGAGATGATTCTGGATAAGCATCAATTATAACTCATCTAGCACCTCTACCAAAGATTAAATGACCAGACAATATGTTGACTTGGCAGTCAAATTGCAAGATCCATGGCCTTTCTAATAGTACTTCATAACTTAGCTGCCTTGCAAACATAATGATCTTAAAGTTCAGGATACATTCAACGTTAGCAGCAACTACATGGAATTTGGTAATACAACCTTCCAGTGGTCTCAAACTATCATCAGCCATTCTTAGAATTATGGAGGCATCTTTTTGGATCTCTAATCCTAGCCTCTCCCACAATTTTGAGCTCATAATGTTGACACAAGATCCTACATTCATAATGGCACGGTCCACCAATATATTGTCAATATAAACTTGCACCCTTGGGCAATGTTTTTTGGCATGCTCAAACTAATCACCACCCACATGGGCTATACTCAAGGGTTCAACAATATATCCAATGCGAACGATATTTTTAAACTTTCTACACACTCTCGAGGATAGCTTAATTAACTACAAGAGGTTGACATTGGGCTTGACCTCACAAAGAGAACTTGCTAAATCAAATTCATAAAAGTTAGTGATAGTCCTCTTCTCCCACCAAACCATCCACTCTCTTGGTCACTTCACAATCTTAGGTGTCTCTTTCTTGGCCTTCACTTTCTTCTTCATTGGCTCCTTATTCAGGTTTGCTTTGCCATCAACAACGGCCTTCAAAGGACCATCTTACACAATAGGGTTAATAATTTTATTGCCCTTATCCTCCTATTTAAGGGTTTCCTCAATAGGTTTTACATTATCTCTGTCTCCATCTTTGGCCTTCTGACCCCTCATAATTGCTCAAAAATTAGAAGCATCAATGCCATTAACACACACTACTTCTATCAAACTTATGCCACTACCACTAGGCAATTCTTCCACTACAGCCTTTCCTCTTTGCAAAATCTAATTTGGTCCCTCATCTTGCTAAAAATTGTTTCCTTGTCTTAGATGATTAATAGGGCATGGCTACCTATTTCCTTGCTAAAGGAAACTAAACTTGCTCTGGTTAAGTGGCCTAACTTTCCATGTATATTACATTTAACATTGGGACAGTTTCAAGGGGTATTAACTACCACACCATTTATAGCTAAACCTTAATGGACCACTTTCTTTAGGGTGTCAACTTCCTACTAAGTTTTTTTGCTTCTTCAATGATAAGTTTACACCTATGGTTATTTGTCTATATTTTTCAAATATCATGTCAGTATAATGCTTCATCATGTCCTTGACTTCTCCAAGAACATTTGATGTACTCGACTCATAAATGTAATCATCTGCTTGGTGTCCCAATGGCTTAACCACCTAGTTAGGTATTGATGGCTGATTAGTTTGCATTACATTGGATTTGTTCATTCGCATTAGGAGAAGCTAGTAGCATAGGTATATTTTGCATGACGCCTCCTCTTGCGTTACAGTTTGTTATGGGTGGACTTATCGCAGCTTGACCTCCACTAGTCTAGTTAATGTTGAATTATTGTTAGAACCTAGACTTATTTAGAGGTTTTCACTAGGTGCATAGGCCACTTGTAATCGTGACTTTGTCTTATCTACTCATGTAATGGCTATATCTATATTAGTAAGAGAAACAATATTCAATTGCACTTGGATGTTGAAATCCAATCCATGTAGGAAGTATTGTAGTTGGGCAGCATGTGGAATTGAAATAGAGGCTTGCAATTTGTGGATCACATCCTTTAATTTCTTAGAATAAGCTTAAGCATTCTCATGAGGCTCTTGACATATTACATTCAAAACACACAGCCAATATTGACCACCTCTCTTAGGGTAAACTCTCTTCAAAAGGCCACATAAAATAGATCTATCGTAATTATGGTTTTGACTTCCAAGCCATGATACCACACTGTAGCTCTTTCTTTCAAATTCATACTAAACAAAATCATAAGATCTCATTCATCCTAAATGTGCCAATTAAACATTAACTTTTGAAACTATTGCAGATTGAATTGGCTTGTTTTCTGGGCTGATTTTTGTTGTTTTAGTGAGTTGAATGGTTGATTCCATGATTGAACTATTGGTTTTTGTTGAGTTTGTAGGGGTTTTGGAGTATGTTGGGATGGGTTGAGTAGGTTTAAAAAGCTCATGTTAATTTTTTATTGAGGTACGATGATGTGCTAAAATATTCTGTAAATTATCTATTTGATTTGAATAGGGTCTATTTGGCCTTCGTTTTGATCTATTTTCTCTCTATTTGAGAGTTGATGGTTGTGAATGAGTGAGTTGAAGAATGATTGGAGAGTATGTTGAAATGTGTGTGATGGTTTGAGTTGGTTTTAGTTTGAGTGATATGGACCTAAAATGGACCAGCACTGGCTATAGCACTAATCAGACCTCTGACATGCACAAGACAACCCCACGGCCTCGTGGTCAGGAGTGTTTACAGGACACATTGCCCTACCATCATATGCACATTTTGCGTTTGTATCATGTTTATAATCCAACCCTTAACCTTCTCAGACTCCTCAGAGGGAGACCCTACACATTTTGGTGTAATTCACCATGTAGAACAACATAGGAGGCACCCCTCGGTTGATTGCCGCGGCCCCACTGCGACCCTCCTACACCTTGGGGATTGGCCCCTCGATGCATTTCTAACACATATAACACATAGGAAACAAACTCCACTCTTGGTACCAATATTATATCGTTCCAGGAATGTACCGATCCTCACTTACTTGTCCCCTTGGACCCACCATCTAGACCTACAGCTTGCGTACCTTACTCTCTCCAACATGGGTAATTTATACTTCAACCAATTGCTATGCATACCAATAATAGATACCATGTGTATGATTCATGCAATGGTGTATGCTTTATTGTGCACAAACAATTATGGTTTAAAATCAGCCTATGTGTCATGCAAAAACAACCCTTTTAATGAATTCTCGCTAATATACAATGCTTTGTTGTAGGAACCTAGCACCAAGGCAAACCTCGTGCTGCTAAATCCATTATTTTCAAATAAACCGCATCCTAAATGTTATGCATAAAGAGAACAATCATACTTTTTATTATTTCAGCGTTTAAACTATTATATAACATCATCCTCCCCCTCACCGTTTAAATTTTGCTGCGGTGCATAGGTGTAGAGGGTTTTTATGTCATTTTTTATATGTAAAAGCAATGAATACACACTTTAACACAAAGGACAAGGGCCAAATTGAGGCTTAACCTCATGTTTCAGCCCTATCAAACATTCACATACATAGAATACAAGGAATATTCAAATAAAATTTCAGCCCATGCGAACACCATTTAGACCATGAACGATAAAAAACAAGCAAAATTCTTTCATAAAATAGAGCATACCGCCTTTTTGCGTGTTTTGGGTTTTTTGAGTATTTAATTGGGACTGTGTATCGACCAACCATCCATGGATTTCAACATGGATTTTCAGCCTTCAGTCTCCTTAGCCTCTTGGAACAATCCGGTGCCTCCTGGACAAGCATCCATCACTCGATTCTCTTCTTGATTCTTGCCACATAAAGTGCCTCTATGCAGGAGAGAGAAAGAGGAAAGAGAAAGATTGAATTCTGATCTCCACAACCAGGTCGCCATTTGACACATGGTTTGGAGCGATATGGAGCAAAGATTGAATGTAGGCAAGGCATCCTGTCAGTTGGGGTGTTGTTTATAGCCCCCATAGCCCCTCCTCTTCATCAAATCATGGCGACTTCTTCCTACACAGCCGAAAAAAATAGCGCCTCCCCCCATCAAATTCTTTTTTTTTGGGGCTCCCAAAGGGAGCCCCCAAAAGGCATAACTTTTGGGACTTCTTAAGTCCATTCCCACTTGACATTTGGCCTTGGCCTCTTGGGCACTCCCTCTACCGCGTTTGGTGTCCGAATTGAAGTTCAAAAAATCCTGGGTATCTATCTTGAAGTCCTCCACTGCCAAGCATCTCCCAGGGTCTCGTCTGACATATTAAAAAATTATGAAAATTCACCAACTATCGTCTAATGGATCTTTTAAGCACTTTCAGGCATTGCCGCTTAAAATCATACTGATTGCAACCGCTGCCTTCAATGAAGTCTATTTTTCCCATGAAATTCAAAATTTTTGGCTATTTTTAAGCACTTCTCAATATAAAAAATCATCTGTCATTGGTGACCACGTGATAGGGTGACTCAGCCCGTGGAATCCCATGAACAAATCTACACATAAACACAACCACAAAGAGCATCAAGCTGATACAAAAAAGATACACAACAAAACACAACACAGCTCTCACCACCCTACCCCTTGACAAAACCAAGGCATGATTCCACGAGGAGTAGGTCTAGCATAATCTGACAGAAAGTCTAAAGATAGTCACTAATTTAACCAACTACTCCAACACAGCCAAGCTAAAAAGAACTATCAAAGAGGTCATCCTAAGTGGTGGTCTCAACTACCCACCTAACTAAGGACAACTCAACTAGGAGCTCCTACTAGGTGAGAACTCCTATAGCCTGATTAAGAAATATTTTCTTTTAGCACATTGCTATTTTAGACTCTTATTTTCCATATGCGAGCGTGTAAAAAGGAGGGAGCTGAGCGTAGTGACCCAAGGAGAATAGGGCATTGGTCTCAGGTCCTGTCTCGGTGGCCAAGAACCTACCAAGATCTCACAAGGCGACACTGAATCCTTTTCTAATGCTCGCTTTTATTTTCGCTCCAAGCTTCTTGTATTCTTTGTCTTGTCTTGTCCCTAAGAACCTACTAGGCCTTCTCAAGGCGATAAATAACAAATCAAGGATTTTTCTTTCTTTCCTTTTCTATTTTTAGAGGGGTTAGAATCCCTTTTTACACACCTGCATATATTCATATATTGTATTTCAAATATTTAGGATTTTGCCTCTTTCCATCATTAATTTAGTAGGCTTCTCTAACTGTGTCACAACTAACAGAAACTCCTAGAACGGCCACCTAGCAGGTCAGCAGAACAGGGTCACTAGAATTTCCTTCCAAAACAGGTCTTTCAATGCCTGACAATGAATTTGCAGGAGGCAATAACTACTCAGACCTCCCCCAGACATACAGAGCCTAAACCTGGGACTTCATGCCTCGAGTGCCGGTCCCGAGCAAACAAAAGAAAGTAACCCTTACACGCACATATATCATTAATTGCTTAAGGGAAAAGACTTGGAAAGAAACAAAACCACCTGAAATGGCCACAAGAAGCTCCTTCGCAGCAAAGGCTCCCTCTAGCGACTTTGTTAACCTATATGATGCAATCACTACAACAAAAAACCATTAACTATACCTACACCAAATAGACATAGGGCCCTCTTGGCCTAAAGAAATAGCACATTTCACTACAAATTAGCTAGCCCTCTTGGCCTAAGGAAAGCAAACATGACATGGCAAAACTAACTGGCCCTCCTAGCCTAAGGAAATAGATCATTAAAACCTTAAAACAACTGGCCCTCTTGGCCTAAAGAAATCAAGCAAACTAGCTTATATAGATCCCTCCTTGGAAGAAGGCAGATATACGAAAATATGCTCCATTCCAACGGGAAAAAAAGGGCCCTCAGCCCTAAACTAAATGCATCAAGTTGTGACCCATACCTCCTGCATATATAGCAAGAGGCATACGCATAACATGTTGTCTGATCAACTTATGGGTCCAGAATAATAGTGGTAGATGGGTCTCAGCCACTCTTCGCATTACCC